>NC_037681.1:69482636-69626330 GCF_003255815.1 Theropithecus gelada | reverse complement strand
AAATTAAAAAAAAAAAAAAAAAAAAAAAAAGAAACATCTGGCCGGGCGCGGTGGCTCACGCCTGTAATCCTAGCACTTTGGGAGGCTGAGACGGGCGGCTCACAAGCTCAGGAGATCGAGACCATCCTGGCTAACACAGTGAAACCCCGGTTCTACCTAAAAAAAAAAAAAAAATTAGCTGGGCATGGTGGCGGGCGCCTGTAGTCCCAGCTACTCGGGAGGCTGAGGCAGGAGAATGGCGTGAACCCGGCAGGCGGAGCTTGCAGTGAGCCGAGATTGCACCACTGCACTCCAGCCTGGGCGACAGAGCGACACTCCGTCTCAAAAAATAAAAATAAAAATAAAATAAAATAAAATAAACATCTAAGCTCCAGAACTGTTTTGTTATCACACATTCTGCTTGCCCTCATTAAAACTTTACCAGCCCTGGGTCCCATTCTCTTATCCCTCTGCGTCACATACACATGCAGACTTGTGAGCATGGGCTTTGGGACCAGACGGGCTTTAGAACTACATCTGCCACTTTCTGATTGTGTCCTTGATCAATGAACAAACCATGCTTAGCTCAGTGCCCTCATCTATAAGTGGACACAAGTATGGATAGTTACCTACTTCACAAGATGATTTTGAGGATTACATTAGATAATGCAAGTGAAATATTTAGCACAGTACCTGATACAGCAAGTACTAAATGCCACCACTGTCATCATCACCACACACTCTATACTATAGTTATTAGACTACATATATATATATCAATATAATTAAAATTGGCAGAGAAGGAAATGTGTCTGTCTTATCACTATTTTTTTCTGAGAAACTTAATGTGTGTCATGTAGTAGATGTTCAATAAATAATTTGTAAATGAATACAGTATACATTAGTCCTCTCCCACATCTTTCTCCTTCCCTTGCTCCCTCCCTCTGTCTCCATCCATCCATCTACCACCCATCTATGGATACGTATGTAATTTTTAAAGGACTGTTTCTTTTTTATCTCTATTACTTTATGCATGATTGATCTTCTTTTCATTCCAAGTAATTGCCTTATGACTATACATGCTTTTATTTTTTCAAACTATTTCTGATTGCTTATTTCTCTGGCTAGAACATAAGCTAATTAAGGCAGATACTTTGTATTTTTTTATCACTATGTCCTCAGGGCCTAGAGCAGTGTCAGACATATGAATAGGAACACAGTGAATATTTGTCAAAAGAACAAGTGAATGCTCTTGACTCCTTCAATATCAAATTCTGGTTCTTCATGTTGGACTCCCCTCTCTGGCTTTCTTATCTCAATTCCATCCAGTGCTCTTCCTGTTTACTGTTATAAACACTACCCTCATTTATGTACTATATACACCTGAGGTAGAAGAGTCCTTTCCACCCTGATATGGCCCCAGTTACCAAAAAGCCTAACCTCCATTGAACAAAGAGGACCTCCAATAGAACGTGTATATGTCCTATTTATTTGTGTTCTTATTCCAATGCCTTGATCTATGACTGAAAGGAGAGAGATTTGGGATAGGAGTTCATTTGGGGGAAAAAAAAAAAAAACCTTTTCCATCATGCCCACAGGGTCCCTAAACTACAAATCAGAGCAACTTGCTGCTGGCTCCTTATGCCATCCTACTAAAGCAGGTGTTCTCAGTCTTGACCACGCATGAAAATCACCTGGGGATCTTTTAAAATAAGGATGCCTGGGCCAGGTGCGGTGCCTCACACCTATAATCCCAGCACTTTGGGAGGCCAAGGCAGGCAGATCACCTGAGATCAGGAGTTCGAGACCAGCCTGACCAACCACGGCCAACATGGTGAAACCCCGTCTCTACTAAAAATACAAAAATTAGCTGGACATGGTGGCAGGCACCTGTAATCCCAGCTACCTGGGAGGCTGAGGTGGGAGAATTGCTTGAACCTGGGATGTGGAGTTTGCAGTGAGCCGAGACTGTACCACTGCACTCCAGCCTGGGTGACACAGCAAGACTTGGTCTCAAAAAAAATTTGTTTTTAAATAAGAAATAAAATAAGGATGCCTGATAGCACACCCACCTCCAGGAGAGAGGCTCAGGCATTTATAGTATGAAAAATTTTCCCCGGTGGTTATAAAATGAAGCCAGAGTTGAGAATCACTGAGTTCTGAAGCCCTTTCGGACTGTAGCTTTTCAGGTACCAGAAATCTCAGACTCAAAGTCTTAAGTTACAAGACAGAAGAACAGATCAGCAAGGACTCTGACTAACTGACAACTTATGCCATGTATAAGGTGTCACCCATCATCAACTATAGCCAATTGAGATTATGTGAGAATGCAGCTCAGTGTTGCTAGATCTTCTGTCTTCAAGAGAAGCCATACATCTGCAATTTTAGATGAACTCTCACAATGTAAAGTGCTGGCACCTATTCAAATTTCTCTATAATGTAGTATGGGCTGAAATAAAAGCATATCTTGGGCTGGATTACATTCATGGGCCAATCATTTGTAGTTTTTACTTTATGACAACTGCTCTCCCATATCCTAAGAATACCTTTCTATATTTTTCACCAAGTCTGTATTAAATTCTTAGAAAGTTAGATTCCTTTTTCATTATTCATATATGCTCTAGGTGCTGTTTCAAACAAAACTGATTTGTACAGTTAGGATAATTTTAAAGGGCCTAAAACTTTCTATGGTTTAAAGAATGAGATGCTAAAATGCCTTAAGCTTAGGGCAATTGCCAGTATAAACATCACTCCCCATTTTCTAATATTTATTAATACCTGGAATATGCAAAGCACTGACTAGGCCCTTGGGAATCCAGACAAATTCCTGTTCTATGGAACTATTTTCTAATATTTATTAATATTAATTAATATCACCCCCATTCTCTAATATTTATTAATACCTGAAATATGCAAAGCACTGACTAGGCCCTTGGGAATCCAGACAGATTCCTGTTCTATGGAACCATCCCATATACTTAGGGACAAAGAATCTAGACCTATGGGATTTTAGTACAAAAGAAACACAAGCCAATAAATGGTGAGAACCTGGCTAGAGTTGAGTTTATATGCAGGAAGTAGTAGAACCTTTGGTTGAAAAGAAAGTGGAGACAGATTGTGAGGTGTTTAAAGTAAATGACAAATGAGTTAAGATTTTTAGAGGCAGTCATGAGCAACTGAAGGGGCTTTGAATGTTTTTCATTTTTGTTGGCTTTTGCTTTGTCTTGCTGCTGAGTAGAAGAGTGTTATGGCAAGAAGTGCTTAGGAGGAGCACACCAATCATGGTGTGTGAGACAGATTGGACACTATAAACCAGAGGAGGAAGACCTGTTACTAGGCACAGCCAAGGCTGCAGACATGAGGGCATGAAGTTCAGTCCTGGGTGGTAACATAAATGGGAGGGAAGGTGCAGGCTCAGGAGATGTTGACCTTGACAAGAGTAAAAGGACTGGCTACTATTCAGTCATCCCCTAAGATGGGCTTCATTCTGTGTTGAGCACTTGACACAAAATTATCTCTATTACTTTAAACAGAGTAAGGCTGAAATGGGAGAGCACTTGAAGAGGATTCCACTATATAACCACATTGTAAAACTGATCTTAGAGTCCTCAGAGAGCATCTGGTCCAACCTCCACAGTTTACAAATGGGACTTGACTTTTCCAAGTCACGTATGTACCTTGTAGCAGAGCCAGAATGGAGCTCAGACTTCTAATTTTCAACCCTACTGATCTTTTCTCTTCACCATGTGACTTCTTCATCCAAAAGCCATTTATTTTTAATAAATGGCTTATAAATCAGGTTTCAGATTCAGGAAAGAAGATGAAAGTGATCAGATGATAAAATGTGATAAAGAGAACAATTCCATAACCAGCCAATGCAAACAAGGGAGCGGGGAGTCAGGAAGAAGAGTCTCCGCAACCACTATGCAAAGTTTGTATGAAGGAGGAGATAAAGTCAGGAGTGATATACAGCAAGCAGTAGTGCCTACATCCGTTTCATCAGCCTACCACAGATGTTGAGATAAGAGGACATAAATGGAAATAAAAGGAAAGCAGATTCAAAACAGCTATTACAAAGCATTTGTTCACTGGGAGACAATAAAAGTGAAGAATCACACTCTGGAAAGGTTTCTGAGGGGAAATCACGGAGGGAGACTCAGGGGACAATGGAGTGTGATTAGAGCTGGGCTTGGAGTGGTGCCTGCCTCATGTGTTTCTATCTTGTAAACATAAACTTTCTCTCCAAAACAAAACATCCTATAATAAGTTAAGTGACACAGTGGCCTGTGGATGCATCTACATGAGATAGATTGTCTGAATGTTTAGCTGAATAAATGATCTGATAGAGACTGAGTATCTAGACAATTGGATCTCCCCTCCTTTGGCCAGCCATTCTGATATTATGTTGAAAATCCCTGTGACTGGGGATCCTGACTTGCAAATGTTTCTTGGATAACTGAAATCCTGCCTAGAGGTAAAGTCTAATTTCCCTCTCTCTTCTGAATTGCTCAACAGCCTATGTAATAGCTAAATAAGAGGGAGGAAAATAGAAGTAAGAATGTTTTTCATGTCTTTCTATCCCCTCTCCCATTTAAGTCTATAATACTTTTTCTCCCACAGATAAAACATTACAAAGAATGGCTTGGAGAAGGCTTTTTAAAAACTCAGAAATCATAATGTATCAACCAAGATGGAGGCAAATCCACTGTGTTGACACATTTCTTCTCAGAAGAACCTTTGAGCAAGCACTGTAGCTGTTCCAGTTTCATAAATGCAGTAAAAGCCAGTGCCATCTAATATTAAAGCCCTATTCTTTCACCCTATTTTGAACTTCTGTATTCCACTAAATGGACCTGCTTCAAGTTTGGAGGCCCATAAATGGTGAGGAAGAAGGAGTTTCTTCTTTCTTCCCTATCCTACATCCTCCTCCAGTTGCTGTTTCTTCTGGCCCCACCTAGGTTGGACCCAAGAGGGAGAAAGATTAGAGGGGAAAAGGAGATGGATTTAACACTAATGGAACAGTGGTCATCTGGCTTTGGAGCTCTCTGAGTGTAGCAGATACCCAAAAGCTAATTTGTATTCTCAAGGGAGCTCCTGTGAGTTTTTCTGGTTTCCTCACACTGGAGACCTCCCTCCATCTGCAATTCCTGAGAAGAGTAATACCTCCTCCCACTGGTTTCCAGCAGTTCACGCCACACAACCACTAATTTGGTATCAATTCACTCTACAGACAAATTCACTTTTCTTAGGATGAGCAGTCCAGATCCCTTCTACTGAGTCCAGGTCCGACTCATGGGAAAATTCACATCTTCTCCCAATTGCCTGTGGACCTGATTCTCTCTCTCTCAAAGCAACTGGCCACTTTTCTTTAGAGTTCAGACCTGAGTCATGTTCTAGCACAGCACCCCAAATCGCAGGAAATGCATGTCACCCTCTGTAATTAGTTCTCCTAATACTTCCCACATTTGGCTTAAGGTAAATGACAACCACCCCTTCTATACCATGGAAGAGGGATGCAGAGAACAATGACACTTCTCTTTCAAGAATCATCACTGGGAGACTCTGCCACCTGTCTTAGTCCATTTTGTGTTGCTATAAAGGAGTACCTGAGGCTGGGGAATAAATAAAGATAGAAGGGTTTATTTGGTTCATGATTCTGATGGTTGGAAAGCTCAGGGCATCTGTCTCTGCTGAGGGCCTCAGACTGCTTATACTCATGGCAAAAGATGAAGCTGAGCTAGCATGTGCAGAGATCCCATGGCAAGAGAAGAAGCAAGGCAGCGGGGGCAGGTGCTAGTCTCTTTATAGCTACCAACTTGGGGGAAGAGACCAAGAACTCATTCACCCTCTCCAAACGAAAGCATTACTCTATTCATGAGGAATCCACCCCTGTGACCCGAACACTTCCCATTGAGACCCACCTCCAACTTTGGGGATCAAATTTCGAAATGAGGTTTGGAGGGGACAAATGTCTGAACCACAGAAGGATCCTTGGTGAATCTTGCATTTACTTGCATACCCTGAAGGTGGATGACAGCTAATGCTGATGTTTAATTTAAGTCAAATTATGTATGGAAGTCCCTCTTCCTATCTGTCAACTGCTCTTCCCTGCCCCACTTGGCTTCAAAACCCATGTGTAACAACATGAGAAATGCAACCAATTAGATGTCCACATGATTTTAGAAGTGGGGTAATCATCTTCTGGATCATAATAAATAGCCACTTCTAGTTATTTAGATTCTATTTTTATCTGGATTATTTCCTAATTTAGTTCAATCTACCTCTTTGGGTCATTTTCCTAAGTATATTCCCAGAAAGTATATTCCTAAGTATATTCCCAGAAAGTTAATATGAGTTAATAAGAGTTTGGCCAGTTAATAAGAGTTTGACCAGAAAGTTAATAACAGTTTGACCTAAAAGAGTGTGAAGCACAATACTCTTAGCATTTTGAGGCCAGGAAGATAATCAATTGTTTTTCTGCATATCCTTTGCAAAGCTGTTCTCACTTTAACTTTTAAACTTGTGTGAAATTCAAAGAACACAGAGCCCAGTGTCATTTACACTTGGGCCATCATAAAAAGGCAGCTTTCTCAAAAAGAATATTGGCTGTCTTCCGGACTGCTAGAAAGCTTTTTTATGGAATCTTTTAAACCATTCTCCTTTAAGCCAGAAAGGGAAATTAAATTTGGCCAAGGGTGAATGGACTGTCCAAAGTATGAAATATTTCTAACAGAGACAGAGTTTAAGGGAATCATAAAGCTTCCCAATTTCAGGGAAGAAAATGTAAATTCCACCCACCCCATTTATCATGTAAGAAACATTAAGTAACCTGCAGTATAGTGACAAAATTTTTTTTTAGTGTCATCTTGGTGAATTATTTAATCTTTACAGAAATCATTCAGGCACTTTATACCCCTTACAGAGGGGGGTAAAGGTACTATCTGACAAGAAGGGTGTGATGATACTTTTAAATAGCTGTTTTAAAACAAATGAATTAATAAATGATGCTTGGGATATGCCCTGGTGAGAATTTCAATCTTGAAAATTAATTATGAAATATTTCAAGCATGAAGTATAGAGAATATTATAATAAATGCCCATCAGACACCACTTAGCTTTGCCAAATCTTAACACTTGGTCATAATTGCTTAGTTTTTCTTTTTAATATAAGATACCTTAGATACAACTACGTACCTCTTCTCTTGTCACAGAAGTGACTGTACTGATTTTGGTGTTAATCATCTCCAGAATTTTTTAATAGATATATATGCATCTTTAAACATGTTTTAAAATATAGTTTTTGTTACTATGCCTGTATAATGGTGAGGTCAACAAATCAAGAGACAACTACCATTGAAAAGATAACTTGTTATACTCACAGATCTCAAGAGAAAGGAATCACACCCTGGGGCAGGGGGAGGAACACAAAGAAGCGGCAGGGTCAATCAGAAGACAGAGAAAGTAAGGGGGAAGCTCTTACTGTCTTTCCACAGGAACAAGCAGCCAGAGACCAGGTAAACAGGTTAAGATTGGCTAGTTTGAATAACTTCGGCAAACTCTGAAGTGTAGGGGATGTCCCTAGTTGTCAGATACCTGGACCTAGGTAATTAGGGTAGAGGAATAATAACCCAGAGAGTTAAGAACCCTGTAAAGGAGGTGGCTGGGAGTATAGACTTTGGATTAGTTGGTTTGCATATGAAAGGTGCATTCACAGACCAGTTATTTGCTGTCTCTGTGAATTCACCACCACCACTGGGAGGGGCAGTTTCTTCAGGGTCAGCAAAGCCAGAAGATGTCAAAGCATCAAAAATACAAAAGAAAAAGACATGATTAATACAAAATAACATACTATATTATTTTGCATGTTTATAAAAATTATCTCATTCTGTTCATGTTGTACAGACATCTCATCAACTTTTTGGGTTTTGCTCTCAACATTATACTTTGGAAATTTTTCCAGCTGATTGCATGCAGCTCAGCTTACTCCTTTTTTCATTTTAAAATTTGGCATTGTGTCAATATACCACAGTGTATTAATGTGTATTCATGTTCATATTTCAGGGTACTTAAGGTGTTTCCAATTTTTTGGTATAGTAATGATGCTTCCGTAATTAATGTTTTGTCTGTCCCCAGGTGCACATGTGGCAGAGAGAAGGACATGGAATAACTGGGTCCAAGGACATTTTGTATCTTCTACTTTAATACATATTGACAAATCACTCTTGAAAGCAGCTGTAGCAAATTACCCTTCCATCAAGACTGTAGAAAATATCCTACTGTTCCAATGCCTCACCAGCATGGATACTGTGAGATTTTCCTTTCAATGTTCACCAATATAATGGTGAATAATGGTGTCAAAGTATTATTTACACTTCTTGATTACTATTTGAAGATGAACTTTTTTTTACACATTTATTGATCTTTTGCATTTTGTCCTCTATAAATTGCCTATTTATATCTTTTGCAAATTTTTCCACTGGGTTGTTTGTATTTCTCTTATTATTTAGCAAATTTCTTTATATACTTTATTTGCATTTATTGCAAATATCTTTCCCTAGTCTAAAGCTTATACATAAACTACAGTTCAGTTTGTGTATCTTTGTTTTACAGAAATTTTAAGTTAAATGTACTTAAATTTATTAACTTTTCAATTTTAGTGCACAATTTTTGCATCTTTTTTTTAAAAAAAAGTCTTCTGAACAGATGTTTTATTTAAAAGTTTTAAAGTCTTAATTTTTCCCATTTATATCTTTAGTAAAATTGGAATTAAGATTGAATATGGTAATAAGTGAAGGTCTTAGGTTACTCCACAAGGAAGATCAATAGTCTTAGCATCCTTTATTGATTAGTCCATATCTTCCACCACGGATTTTTGATGATTCACTGTCATTTATCATATTCTTTTGTTTGTGGTTTATTTCCATGCTCTTTATTTTCCTCCATTGGTCTATTTATTTAAATTCCTGTCAATATCACAATATTTTAATCACTCTAACTTTAGAAAAATCATATTTCCTGGTATGCCAATCCCCTCAATCTTGTTCTACTTCTTTAAAATTGCTTTGGCTATTCTTTAAAACTTGCTCTTCCATATGACTATTAATCAGCCAGTCAATTTCCACATACCCATACAAAAACAAACAAAAAACTGTGCTTTAGATGGGTTTTGCATTTAATTTATATATTGATGTGCATTAAAACTGATAATCTTCACAATATTGAAACTTCCCATTTATAAATGTGCTGATTTCTGTTTGTTTGGGGGTTTTAACTTTTTTTCAATTAAGTATTTGATTACTTCTCCTAAATCCTGGAGCCTGTTTTTTTCTTAGATGAATTTCTTTATATAGTATAACTTTTGTGGTCACTGTAATTGATATAGTTTAAAATAATATGGGGGGATTATTTTTGTTCACTAATCATATACCCAGCTGTCTGACTAGACTTTCTTATTAGCTGTCATAGTGATGTCTTAGATTGGTTACAGAATAGGCTTTTTTGTGTGTGTAAACAATGATTTTTTCTGTGGGTAATGATAGTTTTTCATCAGTAATTCTGACGTATCTTTTTCGCTTTCTATTCTTATTGTGTAGTAATTATGATGTATCTGTTTCTTTCTCTATTCTTATTGTGTAGGCCAGGGTATCCAGCATAGTATCAAATAGAGGAGGGAACAGCATCATTGTCTCATTCCAATTTTAAGTGGAATGTGTCTAAAATTTCTCCATTCAGTATGATACTTATTTTAGTGTTTAATAGAATTACCCCTTATCAGAGTAAGAATTTTCTTTTTCAAGAACTTTTATCATGATGGATTTCCATTATTATCAAATACATTTTCTATTTCTATTAAGAAAATCATGTGGCTTTTTCTATTTATATGAAAATTTTCTTTGAAAGAGCTGTCTAATATTTAGCAGCTCTTGAATTCTGTGACACATTTAAGCTGATAATAATGTATTATTTATTTAACTCCACTAAGTACATATTGTCCCTATATTATTTCCTTTCTTTTATTGTCCCTGTCTAGTTTTGTTACCAATATTACACTAACCACATAAAAAGGGTTGGAGAGCATTCCCTCTTTTACTAGCTGATATTGTTTGGCTAGTATAGGAGGGACCTGGTGGGACGTAATTGAATCATGGGGGCAGGTCCTTCCCGTGGTGTTCTCATGATAGTGAATAAGTCTCACGAGATCAGACGGTTTTAAAAAGAGAAGTTCCCCTGCACAAGCTCTCTCTTTGCATGCTGCCATCCGTGTAAGATATGACTTGCTCCTCCTTGCTTTCCACCATGACTGTGAGGCCTCCTCAGCCAAATGGAACTGTAAGTCCATTAAATCTCTTTCTTTTGTAAATTGCCCAGTCTCAGAAATCTCTTTATCAGCAGCATGAAAATCGACTAAAACAGTAAATTGATACCAGTAAAGTGGGGCATTGCCGAAAACACCCCTGAAAATGTGGAAGTGACTTTGCAACTGGGTAATAGGCAGAGGTTGGAAACAGGCAGAAGACAGGAAAATGTGGGAAAGTTTGGAACTTCCTAGAGACTTGTTGAATGTCTTTCACAAAAATGCTAAGAGTGATATGAACAATAAGGTCTAGGCTGAGGTGGTCTCAGACGGAGATGAGGAACTTGTTGGGAACCAGAACAAAGGTGACTATTGTTATGTTTTAGCAAAAAGACTGGTGGTGTTGTGCCCCTGCCCTAGAGATTTGTGGAACTTTGAACATGAGAGATGATATAGGGTATCTGGCAGAAGAAATTTCTAAGCAGCAAAGCATTCAAGAGTTGACTTGGGTGCTGTTAAAGACATTCAGTTTTATAAAATAATCAGAGCATAAAAGTTCAGAAAATGTGCAGCCTGACAACACAATAGAAAAGAAAATCCCAATTTCTGAGGAGATAGTCAAGCTGGCTGCATAAATTTGCATAAGCAACAAGGAGCCGAATGTTAATACCCAAGACAATGGGGAAAATGTCTCCAGGGCATATTAGAGATCTTCACAGCAGCTGCTCTCATCACAGTCCCAGAGGCCTAGAAGGAAAAAGTGGTTTCATGGGCCAGGATCAAGGTCCCCATACTGTGTGCAGCCTAAGGACTTAGTGCCCTGTGTTCCAGCTGCTCCAGCTGTGGCTGAAGGGGCCAAGATAGAGCTCAGGCCATAGCTTCAGAGGGTGCAAGCCCCAAGCCTTGGCAGCTTTCACGTGGTGTTGAACCTGCAGGTATACAGAAGTCAAGAATTGAAGTTTGGAAACCTCCACCTAGATTTCAGAAGATGTATGGAAACACCTGGATGCCCAGGCAGAAGTCTGCTGCAGGGGAGAGGCCCTCATGGAGAACATCTGCTAGGGCAGTATGGAAGGGAAATATGCAGTGGGACCCTGACACAGAATCCTTACTGAAGCACTGCCCAGTGGAGCTGTGAGAAGAGGGCCACCATCCTCCAGACCCCAGAATGGTAGATCCACCAATGGTTTGCACCATGTGCCTGGGAAAGCCACAGACACTCAATACCAGCCCATGAAGACAGCTGGGAGGGAGGCTGTACCCTGCAAAGCCACATGGGCAGAGTTGCCCAAGATCATGCGAACCCACCTCTTGCATTACTGTGACCTGGATGTGAGACATGGAGTCAAAGGAGATCATTTTGGAGTTTTAAAGATTTGAGTGCCCCACTGGATTTCGGACTTGCATGGGGCCTGTATCCCCTTTGTTCTGGCCAATTTCTCCCATTTGAAATGGCTGCATTTACCCAATACCTGTACCCCATTGTATCTAGGAAGTAACTAACTTGCTTTTGATTCTACAGGCTCATAGGCAGAAGGGGCTGGCCTTGACTCAGATGAGAGTCTGGATTGTGGACTTTTGAGTTAATGTTGAAATGAGTTAAGAATTTTGGTGGTCTGTAGGGAAGGCTTAATTGGTTTTGAAATGTAAGAACATGAGATTTGGGAGAGGCCAGGGACAGAATGATATGGTTTGGCTCTGTGTCCCCCACCCAGCTCTTATCTTGAATTTCCATGTATCATGGGAAGCACCCAGTGGGAGGTAATTGAATCATGGGGGCAGGTTTTTCCCAGGCTGTTCTCAAGATAGTGACTAAGTCTTATGAGATCTGATTATTTTAAAAACAGGAGTTCCCCTACACAAGCTCTCTTTCTTTGCCTGCTGCCATCCATGTAGGATGTGACTTGCTCCTCCTTGCCTTCTGCCATGATTGTGAGGCCTTCCCAGCCACATGGAACTGTAAATCCTATTAAACCTCTTTCTTTTGTAAATTGCCCAGTCTTGGGTATGTCTTTATCAGCAGTGTGAAAAGGGACTAATACACTAGTCTGTGGAATAGTTTACATAAGATTGGGATTTTTTTGTTCCTTTGAAGGGGTAGAATTTACTTCTAACATCATATGGTACTGACCTTATTTTTTAGTGGACAGCTGTTAAATTACCAACCCAATTTGTTAATAATTATAGATTTATTCACTTTTCTATATCTTCATGAATCAATTTTTGTAAGCATATATTTCTGTAAAAATTATCTATGTTTTCTAATTTTTCAAATCTGTTAGTCCAGGTGTGATATCTCATGCCTGTAATCCCAGCACTTTGGGAAGTCAAGACAGGTGGATCACTCTAGTTGAGGAGTTGAAGACCAGCCTGGGCAACATGGCAAAACCCTGTCTCTACCAAAAAAAACCAAACAAACAAAAACAAAAGTCAGCCAGGTGTGGTGGTGCATGCTGTAGTCTCAGCTGCTTGAGAGGCAGGATCAATTAAGCCCAGGAAGTCAAGGCTGCAATAAGCCATTATTATGCCACTACACTCCAGCCTGGGTGACAGAGCAAAACTGTCTCAAAAGAAAAAAAAAAGTAATGTTATAAAATTGTTCTTAGAGTTCTCTAATTTAAATCTGTTATATCCATAGTTAAGTGCCATCTTTCAGGCCTCTAATTGTTTGGGGGCTTTTATTCTCTCTCAGTTTTTACTCTTTGCTGATTATGAACAAATATTCTTTCTAGTCTTAATCTTTCCAAAGAACTAGCTTTTGGTATTGTTGATCCTCTTTATTGTTATTTTTAATTTATTTTTTCTTATCTTTATTCTTTCTTTCTACTCTTAGGTTTCCTCTTTAAATTGCAAATTTAAGTCTTGCAATGTGATTTTTATTTTATTTTTTATAATTTACAAATAATAATTTTACATATTTATGGGGAACATAGTTATGTTTCAATGCATATAATGTAAAGTGATCAGAACAGAGTGATTAGCATACCCATCATCTCAAACATTTTTCATTTATTTGTGTTGGGAATGTCAATATCCTTCTTTTTTATTTGAAATTATATATTGTTAACTATAGTCATCCTACAGTGATATAGAACACTAGCAATTATTCTTCCTATCTAGCTATAATTTTGTATCCTTTAACAAATCTCTCCTCATCCTTCTCTTCCCCATACCCTTCCCAGCCTCTAGTATCCTCTGCTACACTTTGTACTTCTATGAGATCAACTTTTTCTAGCTTTGATATATTAGTGAGAATATATAGTGTTCAACTTTCTGTCCCTGGCTTGTTTCATTTAACATAATGTCCTCCGATTCCACCCATGTTTCTGGAAATGACAGGATTTTATTCTATGGCTAAGGATTTTATTCTGTGACTAAATAGTATTCCATTATGTATATATACCACATTTGCTTTATCCATTCATCTGTTGTTGGACAACTAGGTTGATTCCACACCTTGGCTATTGGGGTAGTGCTGCAATAAACATGGAAGTGTAGATGTCTCTTTTCTTTTTTTTTTTTTTTGAGACGGAGTCTCGCTCAGTTGCCCAGGCTGGAGTGCAGTGGTGCAATCTCGGCTCACTGCAAGCTCCGCCTCCCGTGTTCACACCATTCTCCTGCCTCAGCCTCCCGAGTAGCTGGGACTACAGGCGCCTGCCACCACGCCCAGCTAATTTTTTTTTTTTTTTTGTATTTTTAGTAGAGATGGGGTTTCATCTTGTTAGCCAAGATGGTCTTGATCTCCTGACCTCGTGATCCGCCCCCCTTGGCCTCCCAAAGTGCTGGGATTACAGGCATGAGCCACCACGCACGGCTGATGTCTCTTTGATATAGTAATTTCTTTTCTTTTGGGGTAAATTCCAAGTAGCAGGATTGCTGGATCATATGGTAGCTCTATTTGCATTTTTTGATGAACCTTCATACTGTTTTTTATAGTGTCTCTACTAGTTTACTTTCCCAACAACAGAATTTAAATGTTCCCTTTTCTCTTCATCCTCACCAACATTTGTTATTTTGTTGTCCTTTTGAGGATAGCCATCCTAATTTTGGTAAGACAGTATCTCATTGTGGTTTTAATTTGCACTTTCCTGATGATTAAGGAACATGTTTTTATATATTTGCTAGTCATTTATATGTCTTCTTTTGGGAAATGTCTGTTCAGATCATTTGCTTATTTTCTTAAGCAACTTTTCTGTTGGTGGTGATTTGCTGGGTTTTTTTGCTGTTGATATGTTTGAGTTACTCTGTCAAATGAGTAGCTGGCTAATATTTTCTCCCATTCTATAGGTTATCTTTTCATTCTGTTGGTTGTTTTCTTTACTATGAAGAAACTTTTTGATTTGATATAATCCCATTTATTTTTCCTTTTGTTTCCTGTGCTTTTGAAGTTTTACTCAGAAAACCTTTGTCCAGACCAATGCTCTGAAGCACTTCTACATTTTCTTCCAGTAGTTTTATCATTTCAGGTCTTACATTTAGGTATCTGATTCATTTTGAGGTCATTTCTATATAGAATGAGAAGTGGGAGTATAGTTTCATTCTTCTGCATAGCGATATACGATTTTCCCAGCAGCCTTTATTGAAAAGACTGTCCTTTCCCCAGAGTGTTCTTGACACCTTTGTCAAAAATTAGTTGGATGTCAATACATGGATTAATTCCTGGGTTCTCTAATCTGTTCTTCTGGTCTATGTGTCTATTTTTGTGCCAATACCTTGTTGTTTTGGTTACTACAGCTTTGTAGTATATTTTGAAGTCTGAGAATGTGATGCATATAGTTTTGCTCTTTTTGCTTAGAATGCTTTGGTTATTCAGTATCTTTTGTGGTTCCATAAAATGTTAAGATTTTTTTATTTCTATCAAGAATGTCATTGCCATTTTGATAGGGATTGCATTGAATCTGTAGATTGCTTTAGGTAGTATAGTCATTTTAACAATATTAATTATTCTGATCCATGACTATGGGGTGTCTTTACATTTGTATCTTCTCTAATGTCTTTCATTAGTGTTTTGTAGTTTCCCTTGTGGAGGTCTTTCATGTCTTTGGTTAAATTTATTCCTGGGTATTTTTTGTAGCTATTGTAAACGAGATTGCCTTCTTGATTTCTCTTTCAGCCAGCATGTTGTTTATGTATTGAAATTCTACTGATTTTGTATATTAATTTTTTTATCCCACAACTTTATTTAATTCATTTATCAGTTCTAAGAGGTTGTTGATAGAGTCTTTAGGTTTTTCTATATATAAGATCATGTAATCTGCAAGCAGGGACAATTTGCCTTCTTCTTTTCCAATTTGGATGACCTTTATTTCTTTCTCTTGCCTACTTGCTCTGACTAGAACTTCCAGTACAATTATGAATAAAACTAGTAAGAGTGGGCATTCTTGTCTTGTTCTAGTTCTGAGTGGGAAATGTGAAAGCAACAATAAGATGTTAATTGTGGTGCAAAGTATTCTAAACTTTATTATACTCTCATTTACTTTATTTCTAAAATGAAAATTTATCAAATATAATGCCTTTACCCATGTTTCTGATTTAAAGGAAATGCACACATACCTTCTGAATTTGTTAATTAGAACTAGATCAACAAAGTCATAGTGAATTATCAGAAGGTTGCTGGTTAAAATAAGCCTTCTATAATAAGCAGAGTTTACAATGTTAAGTGGTAAATCCAGATTTCTTCAGTAAACATTCAAATAAGTGTAGTTCTCTATAACAATCATTTTCAGTGTTAAAATTATAAGAGTCCATGAAACCATTTTAGTAAACCCTTTGCTACTAGTAGAAAGCTCCTTACCCATGTTAGCAATAAACTCAAAGAGAAACTTAACCTTACAATTGCAAAATAGCACGGTAGTGTAGGCTAAACTTAAGCTGTATCTAATATGAAATTATAATGTCTAACTTAATGTTTACCTCCTCGAACATCTCTATCAACAGTCTTTGGTTTTACCAATGTTTCTTATTAAACAACTTCCAAGTTTAAGTTCTAGCAAAAAATGGAATAAAAATTATTGGTTTCATAATTTTCTGTTTCCACAATTCTATTTTTCTTTTAGTAGTTTATTGCATTGGAAGCTTAGCTCATTAATTTTTAATCTAATTTTTTGTTTTCCTTTCTGGTACAATAATTTAAATCTATAAATTTCTGTTATAGGTAGCAATTTACCTATATCCCATGAGTTTAATATGTTGTATTTTCATTGTAGGTCAATCCAAATAATTCCTAATTATAATTGTGATTTCTTCTTTGACCCATGTATGACTTAAAAGGGTGTGTGTTTGTTTGGTTGGCTGGTTTGCTTCGCTTTGCTTTTGGTTTTTCCACATGGGTGTATATGTACTGGAAGAGGAGAATTAATTATATTTATTGCTGATTTCTAAGTAATTTAATTGCATCATCACCAAAGAAAGTAATTTTTTAATACTAATTTTCTTTGTAACCTAGTTCTTGGTCAATATGTTTTTAGTGTTCTTTATTGACTTGGTGGGGCTTCTAGCCATTATGACAACCCACTTATAATTGTTTCCTGCAAATCTCATGTTGAAATTTAATATCCAGTGTTGAAAATGTGACCTAGTGGGAGGTGACTGTGTCATGGGGGCAGATCCCTCATAAGCGGCTTGGTGCCATCCTTACAGTAATGAGTGAATTCTCACTCTATTAGTTTTCACAAGAGCTGATTGTTGAAAAGAGCCTGGCATCTCCCTTCCCTTCCTCATCCTTCATCTATTGCCATGTGATGCCCATTCTCCTTCCCCTACTGCCATGAGTGGAAGCTTTCTGAGGCCCTCGCCAGAAGCAGTTGCTGATGCCATGCTTCTTGCACAGCCTGCAGAACCATAAGTGAAATAAAGCTTTTCTTTATAAATTACTTAGTTTCAAGTATTACTTTATAGCAACACAAATGAACTAAGACACTTACCTATTCAATAAGAAACACTAATTTCTTCATTCACTATTCCTTCTTGCATTTTGTGCCTTCCTCCTGGATTAAATTTTCTTATCCTTTAAAGAAATTATTTTTCTAGAAGTTTATTCATAGCTAATTAAATTTGTTCTGAAGTAATTTTATTTTACCCTCACATTTGAGTAATTTTCTACATTGTACAATTTTAAATTGGCATTAATCTAATAATTTTGAAGACATTTTTACAAGGTTTTCTAATTATTTTTTATTTGAAGGTAGTCTATCTTTTCCCCTCCACTTGCATTTAAAATATCTTCTTTAATGGCTCTACAGTTTTAATTTATAGATGTCTGGCAGTGGATTTGTGTTTTCCTCCCTGGGATTTGTTGAGATCTCTGGATCTGAGGATTTATATCTTTTATAAGTTATGAAAGATTTCTGGATGTTATTTCATTGTAATTTAAATTGTTGGTTCTCCATTTTCTATACCTTTCCAGAACGTGTATGAGACGAAAATGTATCTTTATATTCCATCCTCCACATTTCATCTCATGTGCCAGTTTGGTATCAAGATGTAAATCCCTTAGCCTCCAAGTTCACAAACTCCCCCAGGGTACCTTGGTTTTAGTTTACCTTCTTAGAATTCTGGTTTGCATTCACCACTGCTCAGGGTTCCATCTGGTATTCAGCTGCTTTACTTTGAGCCCCTGGGGATTTCTCATATCCTTGCAAGCTCTACTATGCATTTAAAATAATATTTGTAATGTTTTATAGAAGACTTCTGGGTAATTTTTCGTGAAAATATCTTCAGATTATCTTGTTTATAACATTTCAGGAAACAGAGGTCAATGAAGATTTTAAGTGTCAAAAATATTTAATTATGTTAATAAGCTTGAACCACTTAATACAGACATAGTCCTTGAAAATTTTAGAAAAACATGCACACTACTGGGGCTGAATCAAATGCTTTCTAGTTGACGTTCTTAAATAGAAGAGTTTGTTATTCAAGACCACAGTCTCCATGCATCTCATTAATTAATATTTTACTTTAATGTTTCAATTTCCTTGAAACTTTTAGAGTGTTGAGTAGTTTAAAGCAACTTTATTATCTTCCTTTATTGGTTTATTTTCATCATTATTCTGTCCTGCGTTAAATAGGAACAAAAGGAACTTGTACGTATTAACTAAGGTTGTGAGTACAATTAAGGTAGGGTGTTGAGCTAACTTCGATTCATTTTGCATGGATATTCTAGAATTAGATAATCTTTTGTTATCTTAAATTAAATCACCTTTTATTTAAATGGCTTAATAAAGACAATGCTTTTAGTATGATCTAATATTTTTGAGGCTTGGGTTCAAAATTCGTCTACTCTTGACAGTATTTCTGTTATATATTTGTGTACTTTGGGATCTTTCTCATCTTAATCCTTGTAAAGAATTTATTGCTATTATATCAACTGTAGCCCTCAACCGTTTTCTGGCAATTTCAAGGTTTCTGGTATTGCCTTCACAGCAAGTATATAAACTCCTCCAGGGCAGCAATAGCACACAAGGTTCTCTCTGATTCCTCACCATAGGGTTGGTACACCTAGCAGCCAAGCACAAAGAAGGTGAAAGAAAAGACCTGATTGCCTGAGTAGCAGCTCTGTCTGAAACAGAAATTTCACTAACACCAATAAATAATAGAAGAATAAAACAATAAAATATTTATGAAACTATCCAAGTCCATGGTATTTGATTATAATTCCTCCTCACAGACTGCCTTATAAAAGGATGTGTTAAAGACAAAAGAAAACCAAATCCCTATTAATCAGTTACAAAGCAAGAAAAAGCCAGAGGGAAGAAGGCTGGGGAAAGAATCATATTCTTCTTATAAAGATTTTCAAAGGGTCAACTGTAACTTCAACCTCAAACCTAGAATTTTCAGAGTGCTCAACAGCCATTCAATTCAGTCATTCAAATATTTATTGACCATCTATCATGTTAAGCACTGCTCTAGGCATTTAGTATACAATCATAACAAATCAGGCAAACATTTTTGCCCTCATGGAGCTTGAATTCTAGTTATGAGGAAGAAACAAATAAATGGATACACAAATAAACTGAAGATATAACATGTCAGAATTGCTATGAAGAAAAATTGAAGCAGCGGGAAAGAGGGTCTGGGCCAAGTTTGGGAGATTATCATTTTAAATAGGTGGTTAGGGAAAGCTTCACTAAAATGGTAACATTTGAGCACATGGGGTTCTGAGATAACAACCCATGAGGATATCTGGGAGAGAAATGTTCCAAACAGAAAGAACTGCAAATGTGGAAACATTAAGCCAGAAAGAACCTGGCATGTTCAAGGAATTGCTAGAGGATGCTGTGACAAGACCAGGATGATCAAAGGATAGTTGTCAAAATTGAGAATGCAGGGTCTATGGAAATAAAGAGCAGAAAGCTCTTGTAGGGCACTGAAGGCCTTTGTAAACAACTTTGATTTCTCCCTTAGTGCAATGAGGAGCCATTGGAAGAAATTTTGAGGCAAGCGTGAGACAAATATTTTGAGCAGAAGAAAATGGCAAAAGCTGAAGGCAGCTGAGGTTAAGAGACTTTTTTTTAGATGAGAGACATTATGGCATGTTTTTATATTAGTAAGCAGAATCCAGGAAAGAAGGGGGAAAAGGTGAATGAAATGTGTCTAAGAAAGTGGAAAATTGTCATAGTGGTTACTGAGACTAGCAGAGAGGGAAAGAGACCTAGTGTATACTGGAGAAGCTATTCTTAGGACCCTGGACAGTTCACTCACAGTACCGGGAAAGAAGGCAATGTGTGTAAAGCACAGGTGCAGGCAGGTTGATCAGGCAGTGAGCCCTGTGAAAGTATAAGGACATTTTCTTCTATTGATTTCATTTTCATCTTGGAATAGGAGTCAAGGTCAGCTGAGAATGACAATAAAGGAAGAGGTAATGGGGGTTGGAGTAGAGAAAGAGAACAGGCCTCACACAGGGCTACAGAAGGCAACATAGGATAGTGGGAACAAGCAAGGTTCATATTCCATCTCTGTCATGTATCAGCCATGTGACCCTGGGTAAGTTTTTTATTCTCCCTAAACTCTAGTTTCCTTATGCAAAATGGAAAGACTAATAGTGCCAGTATCACTACTTGTAGACAGGATGAAACGAGAGAATGTAAAAGCAATTTCAACATTACTTTATGGCAAGCACTTAGTATATGTTAGCTGTTTGCTGATATTAATACATTAGCAACTCAATTACTTATTAATAAATAGGTTGTGATATTTTATTTCTACTCTCTTTGCAGGAGGTTTGTCCTCACCAAGCTTCGAGTCATCCAAAAAGGTGCATTTTCAGGATTTGGGGACCTGGAGAAAATGTATGTACCTGGCACTGCTGTGAGTCAATGCCTCAAGGGGGCTATAGGGAGTAACTTCAGACCACATCTAGTATGATTATCTGCACTTAGTAGCCGAACTGACATGGTCAGCCAAACTTTCTGCATCTCCTCACATTTTATTGTGTTACCATGGTTCCTAAATGATAGTGTGGAGTCTTTCAGTGAGGCCATTGAAATGAGCAAAAGAGCAATCCAAGCAATTTTTGTCATTTCTCAAATAAGGGGTTGCTCCCAGAGTACCTGTGAATGGAATTTTCATACACCAAAGCCTCTTTTTTTTCTGCAGACATCCAATCTCTTTCAAAGATACTTTCTACTATTTATGATTAATTTTTAATTGACAGCAGGACTTAACATTTATGCTGTAGAGATTCTCTAGACTTCTTGTTTCCAAGGTATATATGCAGGCCAGTAGTAATTGATATATAAACATTTCAAAGTACTGGAAAAGTTTACAGCACTGATTAAGATTTCCTTTGAAGAGAAGCCCCCTTTGTTACTGCAGACATTCAGTTCACATTGGGGGCTAGTTTAATTTAGAGTTTTTCGAAGACATGAGGGTGCAGTAGTAAAAGGCAGAGCAAATCCTCCCACACTGAAAGTAATCCTCCCTCCCTTTTAAGGCTCTTGGTACCACCTCCTGGGCATTCAGGGCCGGGGAAATACATTCTTCTCTGCGGTGAGACAGGCAGGATTCATGACTTTAACACCAGTGAGTATAGCAATGAATAGACAGAGTATATACAGAAGGGAATGAAAGCAAGGCAAGAAAGAAAACCTTTAGTTCATGTGTTTCTTTCTTGAAGTCATTAAATTTATCTTTTTGGTTATTTTATATCCCTTTAAGAATAGTACTTCCTGGAGTTTGAAGAAGCAAAAAAGGAATCCATTAACAAAAGAATCACAAAGTATAGAAGATGTCATTATGTTCCAGCAATTAAGCCACCTGCTTAAAGGAGGGTGGTCAGAATCCTGGTTTTAGTGTTAGTTTTAATATAAAATTACTGCATAACCTTGATTAAAGCATTTTACCTTTCAGGGCCTTGGTTTCCTCCTCTGTGTATTAAGAGAGGAGTTTTTAAAAGGGGCTTATGTGATTTCCAATTTCTATCCCCATGTTGGAGGAGAGCCCAATTTAAGACCTGTAATCTTCCGGGTTTACCTCACTGAGGACATTCAACTATCACAGGGATTAGAAGATGGGGACACAAACCTGAACAGAGTTCACCAAGGAAACCAGGGAAACAGTAGAGTTGGCGAGCTTTGTGCTCAAGATGTATTCCTGGATGAATTCACCATTCCCTTGCCTGGAGTTAATGTAGATGAAATGACTATTGGATATCCCTGTGTCCCTAAACATCACTATAAGTTCATAGAATTCTAAAGACAGGCATTTCAGATGTCACAAATAAGCTACTTTAATCAAGTTTAATCCAGCAATGAATGACCCCTCATTGGGTATTCAGCCTCAAGCAAGACCTTCCTGTGACAATATGAATGGTTGAGCTGAGCTGACAGAGCAACAATCCAAGAGACACAGCAGCTGGCTCAGTAACACAACTTGCCCAGACACAGTTGTACATTTTTACCTCATGTCTTCATTAATCAGCCTGAACTGACACAGTGATATGCCAGAATAAAATTGGTCTTTTTTTTATATATACCAAAAGGCTTCAAAGCATTTTCTAGCAGAGGGCCCAGCACTGAACTGAACCTGAGGAGACTTGGGTATTCCTCAGTCTCCGTGCTCACCTTTGTCCATTGTCTCACCTTACACTCTTGGTCACCAAGAAGTTCTCATCTCCTTTCCAGACTTATCTCCTTCACTTGTGTTCTTCTAGTTGTTAATCAGTTTCCTGAACTTAATAAATATTGGCTTTTTCTTCAGTATCTCCCTCTCCGCAAATCACAAAGTCCTTTTCATTCATTCTGCACATGTGACCAACTTTCACCTATCCATATTGGAAAGAATAAAAGAAAAGTTTTCTGTATAAATTCCACCTTCCTATTATGCTACCTTTTTCTCTCTTCCCCATCAAGACCACTGTGTTGAAAGAGTTGCCTACATTCACTACCTCTCTATCCTCTCTTTTCAATCACTTCTTAGCCTGCCCACTCACTATTTGGCCAAAAATTCTTCAACACTATTAAATTATTCTATTGAAGATCTCAAAAATACCATCGCTACAAGATCCAATGACTTCTACTTTATCCTCTTCTACTTACCTTATATGTAGTGTTTAAATTTCATTAATCATTAATGTCATTCTCCTCAATGCCCTTTCCCCACTTAACTTCTGGGATACCACACTCTCCTGCCTCCCTATTAACCTCCCAGATTGCTCCATATCCAGTTCTCTTGATCTCTCTTGTTCTTCAACTGCCCTTCAAAAATTTAGGTATTCTAGGGCTCTATTTTTGGCCATTTTCTTTTCTTCTAGCTCTACCCTCAAATGACCAGTTGTCAGATAATGTTTTATTACCAGGGTTCCTAAACTTTCATCTGCAACCTCCACCTCTCTTGTGAGGTCATAATTCTTGTTTTGAATTGGAAAGATGCCTAAACATCTAAATTTGAGTGAACTGCAAATACCTGAAATTCAACATATTCAGAACTAGCTTATCTTTATTTTTAAATTTCTCATCTTCCCATATTGCCCAGTGAATAATGTCACCATCTGCCCAGGTTCCCAAACAAGGAAAATCCAGTCTCCCTTGACTCGGGTGCATTCTCTATCCCTTATGCCAAGGTGCTCTTCCAGTCCTACTGACTGCCTCTCAGATGTACTCTGATATCCAGCCCTCTTCTCATTCCTGTTGCTATTAGACCCAAAGTCTCATCAGCACTACATAGCCTACTGTATGAAGCTTCTATGCCTATCCCAGCTCCAATCTTCCTGCCACTCTGCTGCCAAACTTGCACTGTTCAAATTCTCTTGCAGAAGAACTTCTAGGGATCCTCCTCGCTACAGACTTAAGTCATAAGTTCCTGGCACAGGAATCAAAACCCTTGATCTCCCACCATATGTACTGTGTACCTTACACTCTCACCAGGTGGAACAATTTTCTATTCCCCAAGCACTATTATTACCAGACATCATATTGCATATTTAGAATGTGACAGCTTGTTCTTTGGACAATGTCTGGCACATAAAGGGATCAAAAATAATTGCAGGGGAATGAATCAACAAATAAACAAATGAACAAAATATACTTTCACACTGTTCTTATGTAGATGCTGTCCCTCTGTCTAAAATTTCACTTCATAAAATCCTGCTTGTCATTCAGGGACCAGATGAAAAGCTTACTTTTCTACAGAGCTTTTCCAGAACTTTCCAAGTTCTTCCAAACCATAACCCTGTATTCATAATATTAACAGCACATTTATCAGATTGTACTCAGAATTTACAGTTTCTCAGATCCCTTGATTATTCTTTAAAGCCAAGATCAGAATTTAGAAACTTCATACTGAAGTATAACACCAGATCCTGTTGTTTTTACCTTCTTGTTACACCTCTAACCTATCCACTCATCTCTTTCTCCAGCTACCACAATCTTTCCTTGGTATCTTAGTCCATTTCTGCTGCTATAAGAAAATACTGCAGACTAGATAACTTACAAGGAACAGAAATTTATTTTCTCACAGTTATGGAGACTTGAAAGTCCAAAATCAAGGCTCCAGCATCTGGTGAGGGCTTTCTTGCTGAGTCCTCACATGGTGGAAGGTGGAAGGGCAAAAGGGGACAAACATGTCCCTACATGGCAGAAGAGAGAGAACCCACTCCCACAAGCCCTTTTAAATGGCAACATTAATCTCTTCATAAGGATGAGGCCCTTGTGGTGTGGGCCCTAAACCACTCTCAAAAGGCCACATTTCCCAAAGTTGGAGTGGAGATTGAGTTTGAATAGGAAATTTGGGGAGGAAAAAAACATTTAAACCAGAGCACTTGTGTAACTGCAACAGCCTTCAGCTTGTGCTGTCCCCGTTTACCAGCATGATCTTCCCTCTCCCTCATCCTTTTTCATCATAGAGTAACATTTTCTAAATTCATAAATGATGTCATCTTCCATATTTGCCCCACCAGGCATGCGCGCGCGCACACACACACACACACACACACACACACAACTCCTCATGCCTTACCACTTTTTTCTTTTTGTTATTGTTCCACAGTTTTTTTTCCTTTTTTCTTTTATAATTTTTGATTGACACATAATTGTACATATTTATAATAATTGCAACACAAAATAATTGTAAAATAATTGAATATAGTGTACTATTTTGGTACATATATACATTCGGTAATGATCATATCTCACACCTCATATATTTATCACCTCTTTGTTTCAGAAACATTCAAAATCTGCTCTTCTACATATTTGAAAATACACAGCAAATTGTTGTTAATTATAGTTGCCCTATAGTGCTATAAAACATTAGAACTTATTCCTCCTATTTTGCTGTACTTTTATAGCTATTAACCAATATTTGGGTACCCCCTCCCACATAGACTTCCCTGCCTCCAGTAACCACTATTCTACTCTCTGCTTCTTTGAGGTCAAATTTGTTAGCTTCCACGTATGAATGAGAACATGTAGTATTTCCCTTTCTGTGCCTAACTTATTTCACTTGACATAATATCCTCCAAGATTATCTATGTTGCTGTGAATGGTAGAATTTTGCTCCCTTTCATCACTAAATAGTATTCCATTGTGTGTGTCACATACATATATATATAATATATAATATTTATAGCATTTTCTTTATCCATTTCTTTGTGAACATGTAAGTTGATTCCATACCTTGGCTATTGTGGATAGTGCTACAAGAAACATCAGAGTGCAAATAGGTCTTTGACATATTTACAGCACTGATGAAGATTTCCTTTGAAAACAGAAGACTTGGCTGGGCGCAGTGGCTCACGCCTGTAATCCCAGCACTTTGCGGGGCTGAGGCGGGCAGATCACGAGGTCAGGATATCGAGAGCATCCTGGCTAATACGGTGAAATCCCGTCTCTACTGAAAATATAAAAAATTAGCAGGGCGCGGTGGCGGCCGCCTATAGTCCCAGCTACTCAGGAGGCTGAGGCAGGAGAATGGCATGAACCCGGGAGGCAGAGCTTGCAATGAGCCGAGATTGTGCCACTGCGGTCCGGCCTGGGCGAAAGAGCAAGATTTCCGTCTCAAAAAAAAAAAAAAAAAAAAAAGAGAAAACTTTTGTTACTGCAAACACTCAGTTCATATTAAGCTGGTTTAATTTAGGGTTTTTCCAAGATATGATTTTCCCAAAGCAGGGTACAGTGGCAAAAGACCAAGCAAATCCTCCCAAACAAGCTTAAATAATTTTTTTCTGTTTCTGTGAATGACAGCATTGTTGTTGGCTTTTTACATTTTTTTTTAATTTTTAGAGACAAGGTCTTAGGCAGGAGTGTGATCATGGCTCACTGCAGCCTCGAACTCCTGGGCTCAAGCAATCTTCCTTCCTACCTTAGCCTCCCAAGTAACTAGTACTACAGGCGTGTGCCACCATACTCAGCTATTTTTTTATTTTCTTAAATAGATGGGCACTATGTTGTCCAGCCTGGTCCTGAACTCCTGGAATCAAGTGATCATTCTGCACCAATCACCCGAAGTGCTGGAGTTCCAAGTATGGGCCACTGTGCCTAGAACTGCATTGGTATTTTGATAGTAATTGCATTGAATCTTTAGATTGCTTTAGTTAGTAAGGTCATTTTAACAATATTAATTCTTCACATCCATGAGATTGGTATGTTTTTCCACTGGTTTGTATCCTTTTCAATTTATCTCCTGAATGTTTTGTGGTTTCCCCTGTAAAGGCCTTTTTCCTCCTGAGTTAAATTTATTCCTGGGGTTTTGTTTTGTTTTGTAGATTTTGTAAATGGAATGGCCTTCTTTTTTTTTTTCAACTAGTTTATTGCTAGTGGATAGACATGCTACTGATTTTTGTTGGTTGATTTTGTATCCTTCGACTTAACTGAATTTGTTTATCAGTCTTAAAGGTTGTTTTTTTTTTTTGTTTGGTTTGGTTTTTTGGTGGGAGGGGCATATGGAGACGGAGTATTACTCTGTCACCAAGCTGGAGTACAGTGGCACGATCTCTGCTCACTGCAACCTCTGCCCCCTGGTTCCAGCGATTTCCCCGCCTCAGCCTCCTGAGTAGTTGGGACTACAGGCATGTGTCACCATGCCTAGCTAATTTTTTGTATTTTAATAGAGACAGGGTTTCACCATGTTGAACAGGATGGTCTCAATCTCCTGACCTCATGATCCGCCTGCCTCAGCCTCCCAAAGTGCTGGGATTACAAGCATGAACCATTGTGCCTGGCCAGTTTTTCTGTATATATGTCATTTGAAAACAGGGACAATTTGACTTCCTCTTTTCAAATTTGGATGCCCTTCATTTCTTCCTCTTGCCTAACTGCTCTGGTTTGAACTTTCAATACTATGTTGAATAAGAGTTGTGATGGTGGAAATTATTGTATTATTCCAGTTCTTAAAAGTTTTCAGCTTTCCCTCAGTCCATATGATATTAGCTGAAGGTCTGTCATATATGGCCTTTATTGTGATGAGGTACTTTCCTTCTGTACCTAATTGAGAGTTTTTATCATGAAAGCATGTTAAATTTTACCAAATGCTTCTTCTATATTTATTGACATGGCCATATGAATTTTGTCCTTCATTCTGTTGCTGTAATGTATCGTGTTTACAAATTTGCATATGTTAAAACATTCTTGCATTTCTCAGATAAATCCCACTTAATTCTCTTGTATTATCTCTTTGATGTCTTATTGGTTTTGGATTACTAGGATTTTGTTGTGGATTTTTGCATCTGTCCTCATCAGGAATATTGGCCTATGTTTTCTTTTTTTTTTTTTTTTTTTGTTATGTCCTTGTCTGGTATCTGAGCAATGCTGGCCTATGAGAATGGGTTAGAAAGAGTTCCCTCTGTTTCAATTTTTAGAACAGTTTGAGAAAAATCGGTATTAATTATTTTCCAAAGGTTCTGTAGAATTCAGTGGTGAAGCCATCTGGTCCTGGACTTTTCTTTACTGGGAGATTTTCAATTACCTGTTCAAACTTTTCGCTTATTATTGGTCTATTCAGACTTTCTATTTATTCTTGGTTCAATCTTGGTGGGTTGTGTATGTCTAGGAATATATCCAGGTTTTCAAATTTATTGGTGTATATTTGTTCATAGCAATCTTTAATGATCCTTTGTATTTTTTTAGTAACCACTGCAATGTTACTACTACTGCTACTGTGATATATATGTTTTTCATTTCTGATTTTGAGAATTCTCCCTTTTCTTCTTAGTCTAGCTAATGGTTTCATTTGGCTTATCATTTCAGAAAAGCAACTTTTTATTTCATTGATCTCGTGTTATTATTTTACTGTTAATTTCATTTATTTCTGCTCTGATATTTATTATTTTTCTGTTCTACTAATTTTTGGTGCGGTTCATTCTTGCTTTTTTAGTTCCTTGAGTTGCACTGTTAATTGGTTTATTTGAGGCTGGGAAATCTTTCTTGTCTTTTCATATGGGGGGTTAATGCTATAAACTTGCCTCTTAATTCTGCTTTTGCTCTGTCCCACAGGTTTTGGTATTTTGTGTTTTCATTTTCATTTGTTTTAAGAAAGATTTAAATTTTATTCTTAATTTCCTTTTTACCCATTGATCATTCAGAAATGTGCTGTTTAATTTCCATGTAGTGTATGCTTTCAAATGTTTCTCTTGTTATTGATTTCTAGGTTTATTCCATTGTGGTATTATAAGGTAATTGATATAATTTTGATATTTTTTAAAATTTTTTGAGACTTGTTTATTGTCCTAACAATATGGCCAATTCTGAAAAGTGTTTCATTTGCTGATGATAAGAATGTGTATTCTGCAGCTGGTGGATGAAATGTTCTGTAAGTGTTTGTTTGGTCTGTGGTGCAGTTTAAATCAAATGTTTCTTTGTTGATTTTCACTCTAAACAATCTCTCCAATGCTGAGAGTGGGGTGTTGAAGTCTCCAACTACTAATGCACTGTGGTCTATCTCTCCCTTTAGGTCTAATAATATTTGCTTTTTATATCTGTGGGCTCTGGTGTTGGGTAAAAATATATATACATATATATATATATATTCCAATTTTAATGATTTCTTGCTGAATTGATCCTTTTATTTTATAATGTTAATTTGTGTCTCTTTCTACATCTTTAAACTTAAGTCTGTTTTTCTGATGTAAGTATAGCTATTCCTGCTCACTTTTGGGTTTTGTTTATAAGGAATATCTTTTTTCAATCCCTTCACTTTCAGTCTATGTATCTTTACAGGTAAAGTAAGTTTCTTGTAGGCAGCATATATTTGGGTCTTTCAAAAAATCTATTTCACCAGTCTGTATGTTTTAAATGGGGAATTTAATCTATTTACATTCAAGATTATTAATAGGTGAGGACTTACTCCTGCCATTAATTGTTTTCTGCTTGTTTTGTATATCATTTGTTTCTTACTTCCTCTCTTATTTTTAGTTATTGCAATTAGGTGGTTTTCTGTAGTGATAGGCTTGATTCCTTTCTCTTTGTCTTTTGTGTATCAGTTCTAAAAGTGAGTTTTAGAGTTTTGCATGTTGTCATGATGTTGGTTTCCGTCCTTTTACTTCCAGATGTAATACTCCTTTTGGCATATCTAGTTGTGATCAACTCCCTTATTTTTTTTTTCTTGTCCATGAAATACTTTATTTCTCCTTCATTTCTGAAATGTAGCTTTGCTGGGTATAGTATTCTTGTCTTGCAGCTTTTTTTTCTTTTAGTAATCTTACTTTGAATATATCATCCTATTCTCCCCTGGCCTGTAGGGTTTGTGCTAAGAAGTCTACTCTTCATCCAATGTGGATTTTTTAATGTGTGACTTGAGGCTTTTCTCTTCCTGTTTTTAAAAGTTTCTCTTTTTCTTTGACTTTTGACTATTTGACTGTAATGTGCCTTGGAAAGGACTTTTGGGGTTGACTCTATTTGGGTTGTTTTTTTTGTTGTTGTTGTTGTTGTTTGGGTTTTTTTTTTTTTTTTTTTGAGCTTCCTGGATCTGGATATTCATCTCTCTCCCAAGACATGAGAAATTTTCAGCTATTATTTTATTAAATATGCTTTTTATGCCTTTTCCTTTCTCTTCTGAAATTCCTATAATATGAATATTTATTTGGTTAACTATGCCTCATAAATTCTGTAGACTTTCTTCATCACTGTTTATTATTTATTTATTGTTGCCTGTGCTCTTTCAAAAGACCTATCTTCAAGTTCAGATATTTTTTTCTTCTGCTTGGTCAATCTGTTATTGAAGCTCTCAACTGGTTCCTTTTATATCTTATTGACTTCTTAAGCTGTAAGATTTCTGTTTGGCTCTTTTTTGTGCTATCGCTTTGCCAAATTTCTCATTCAAGTTATGCGTTGTTTTCCTGATTTGATTAAATTGTCTATCTGTATTCTCTTGTATCTCACTGAGTTTCCTTAATTCTTATTTTCAATTCTTTTTCTGGCATTTTATATATTTCTTTATAATTAGGGTCTGTGACTGGAGAATCATTGTGTTCCTTTAAGGTGTCATGTTTCCTTGCTATTTCATCTTTGATGTATCCCTACATTGATTTTTATGCATCTGGTCAGTCACCTCTTCCAAGTTTATGAAGTAGGTTTTATAAGAAAAGACATTCATTTGGATGAGTCATGGGGTGTTGTTTTGGTGAGGTGCTTTGACTTTGATTCTAGGTGGATACAACAGCATAGTATCTGTGTCATTTCTTTTGCTGTAATCCATGCTACTAATGTTTGTAAGTGTCTCAGCAGCCTAAGCTGAGAGAGTCTGCAGTTGTTGTGCTGTGGCTTTACTAGGGGTGGGCTTGCTAGACTGTTTGTCAGGTCACAGGTACATGTGTGCACACAGTGAGTTAGCCAACTCAGGGTCTGGCTCACTGGGGTTGGGGCAATGTGGCTGTTATTCTGACCGAAGACATGGGGGCATGGGTGCTCCACTGGCTTGAGAGCATGCCTACCTGGGGATATCTCTCAGGTCCAGGTGTAGGCACATAGCGACTTGGCTGGCCTGGGGGTATGTCTTCTTGGGGTGGCCCACAGGGATGTTGTGTAGGCCTTGGACATGGTTGGATGGGCTATTGGCTGATGTGGGTGGGTGTGTCTTCTTTGGGTGGATTCTGGGGCTGTTTCTTAGATTTAGGATGTGGGTGCAAGCCTGCTTAGCCAGGCTTGGAGGCATGTCTGCCAGCAGCAATCTGTGGGCTATTCCTTCGGCCAAGACATGGGCACACAGCTACTAGGTTGACCTGGGAGCATACTTGCTGGGGTCCACCCACAGAGCTACATTCATCCCTTTTTCATCCTCCCAGTCGCACAGGAGATAGGTAACATTGTTAGTGCTATGTTATAGATAAGGAAACAGGCTTAAATCGATCAAATTCTGTGTCTAAGGTCACACAATGGGTAAGCAATAGAAAAAGATATTGCAGAATAGAATGTACCTCACCTACATGGAACTAGACTAGTCTGCAGAGATGCTGAGCTCACACATCTTTACTTTCTTCTCTCTTTAGATCTGTCTCTATGTTGTACAAGTGTTTCAACCTCTCTAATCCTCATCTCCCTAATCTGGAAAAATGTTAATACTAAGGTCTATTTCAAAGAGTTGTCAAGGCCCTTTATACTCAATCTCAGTATCTGGCACAACACTGGCATTTGATGAATTTATTTCTTACCCCCATCCTCTTGTTAAAATGATTGGGAAAAAAATTCCCCAACCGTTGCTGATGAGTCTTCCTCATTTATTAGCCCAGTTTAACCCAGCCTCCTCTACTTCTATCAGAAGTCAACAGGGAAAGGACCATTTTGTTTGTTTGTTTTAAGAACCAGGAAGTTTCTCCATTAGAAATGAAATGTCCACTATTCACACCTTAGCTTTTGTCGGTATCACTATCTCAAACCTCCCTATTCTTCATTGCTTTGAGACTTGTTGGGGGAAAAAAGAAACCATTAAACTCTCTGCAACGTGAAGTGGCTTTGCAAAGTGCACTGTAAACTGTTTACATTGTCTTTAATTATTTCGGAGCCATATGTCAGCTTGGTATAAAGTGTGAAGATTACATTGAATAGGGTGGGGGGAGTAGGTGACAATGTGGTGATTTATGGTAACCAGAAAAATTATGTATGGAAATGAGTTCAATTTAAAAACACATCTATGTGTTATTATAACACTGGAGGTGGGGGGAAAGCTAGTTTATAACAAAATATCTTTGGAAATAGGAGCATGATGAATATGTAAATGAGACCAATCAACATCAGCTGAGATATGGTATATGCAGATGAGGCGGCAATAAGCCAAAATGTGAAATAGCTCCCAAACCATAAATATGAACCACATAAAATTCATTTGAAATATTCATGATAACATAAGGACAAAAAATATAATCGAGTGATTTATTTGCATATAAAAATGAGAACACTAGTCTGACACTCCAGCCTCCACCCCCAGATTACTGAGGAAAGAAAAGTTAACTTAACAGAGGGACTTTTAGAGAAAAAGATTTATTGAATGAGAATTGTTGCAAGCACATTAAAAAAGTTGAGGATCTTCCCAATTCTCAGTTCTTCAGGCTCACTCAGCACAGATAAAAGGAAAGGAAGTAAATCAGGTAACTAAAACTGTAACTGCAACAGTGCTAGAAAATTTGGGTTCCACTCAGCTTTGCCCCTCTGAGCACCTCCTTGTTACATGACTTAAGCTCCTTCCTAAGCCAACCTTCTGTGATTCTGAGAGTTAATGGGCAAAGCAGCCTTGAGTCCCACTTACTCAAAGCAAAAAGGAGAGGCTGATGATTATACTGGCTCCTGGTAAAACAAATGAAAGGCCAATGTTAGACTGGTTAGATCTCTGAATGGGAAGAGGGGATTTGAGTCTCTGGGAATAACAAGGAAATGACGTTGAGTGGTTCTCTTCTTAGATTGCACTTTAGAATCCCCTGGAGAACTTTAAAAATAATGTACATGCCCAAATATCATTTCCAGAGATTTTTATTCCATTTGTCCAGGGTGATGTCTAAGCATTAATCATTTTTTAAAGCTCCCTTGATGATTCTAATGTACATCTAGGTTGAAAGACACTGAGGTAGTTGATAATTTAGTCAGAATCCAATTTGTACAAAGAACATTCATGAGCATGCATGTAAAGTGTATCTACATGTTGTAGCTGGAGAAGAATAAAACAAAGAGGAGGTTGGCAGGACATAAGATCAAAGAGGAAGCTGGGAGTGAGGTCATATAGTACCTGATAGACCATGGGGACATAGTTCGGTGTCATATTTAGTGTGATTAGGATTAAATGGGATGTTTTGAGCAACGAAATGACATAATCCGATTTGTATTTGTTAAAAATTGTCCATACACACAAATTTTGATTTGCTAATATTTTGTTTAAAATGTTTTATCCATATTTGTAGCAATATTAGTTTGTATGCTTATTTTCTTGTCGTTTGATTGTGTTCTACCTGTATTATAAAATGAGTTAGGAAATGTTCTCTCATCATCTATATCCCGAAAGAGTTTGTATTATAGAATTCAACAGGGAAAGAATAGTTTTTTTCCAAAAATTATGCTGAATCAACTTTGTATCCATATGGGGAAAACAATAAACCCCAAACCTTACCTCATGTTATACACAAAATTTAACTTTAAGTGGATAATTGACTTAAATGCAAAAACTAACATTTTAAAACTGTTAGGAGAAAATATTTTACAATCACGGGATAGGCAAAGATTCCTTAAGTAGAACACATTAAGCATAAAATAAAAGTGTTATTTTGGACTTCATTGAAAGAAAAAACTTCTGCTTTTCAAAAGACAATTAAAAAATGTAAAGAAAAGACACCATCAAGAAAATGACAACCAAACCACATAATGAGAGAAAATATTTGCAATACATCTATCTGAAGAAGGACTTGTATCAATAATATATCTTTCTATACATAAAGAAGTAAAAAATAAGTAGACACACAATCTAATTTAAAATGGGCAAAATATCTGAACAGATACTTCACAAAAAAAGATACATGAATGAGCAATAAGCATATGAAAAGATGCTCAGCATTAATCATTAGCAAAATGCAATTTAAAACCATAATGAAATACTATTACATACGCACTAAAATGGGCAAAATTAAAAGCTGATAATACTAGGTTACTGGTGAGGCTGTGGAGCAACTGGAACTCTCATACGCCCTTAGTGAGAATTTAAAATTGTACAACCTCTTTGGTAAAGAGTTTGTCAGTTTCTTATATTGACCCAATAGAAATAAATACATGTATTTCCACACACAGACTGCAAGAATGTTCATAACAGATTTATTCATAATAGTCCCAAACAGAAAATCACTCAAATATCCATCAGCAGGCCAATGGGTAAACAAATGGTATGATACCCACACAATCTAATACTGAACAGTAATAAAAAAGAATACACTGCTAATACATAAAACAACATGGTTAAGTCTCTTAAAAGCATCATAGTAAGCAAAAAGCCAGACACAGAAGGTATACCATATGATTCTATTTATATGAAACTCAAAAAAAGAAGAAAATCTAATCTATGGTAACAGAAAGATTAGCAGTTGCTTGGTTGCCGGGGTGGTGATAGGGATTGTCTGGGAAGGCAGACAAGGAAACTTTTTTAACGTGGTGAAGATATTTTATATCTTGATTGTGGTAGTAGTAACAGATGGAAGAGTTAAAATGAATGCATTTTATTATTTGTCAAATTATACTTCAACAAAGTTGATTTTTAAAATCAGCAATTATTCCACACCTATTCTGGGACAGGTGTTCTAAGTACTACATCTCAGTTAATCCACACTTTAGAGACAGGGATATTGACGTTCACAAAAGGTAAGAAACCAAGCAACCTCAGAGGATCCTTATGTGGTGAAGCTAAGATTTAAACCCAAGGTAGTCTGGTCCTTTCTGCTACACAAGGCTCCTTTTAGTTGGAATCTACCATTTTCCTACATGTTCCTACTAAAGTAAAAGAGGGATTGACAGGAAAATTAAAGCTATTAGCTTCCTTTGGTGACATTTGTTATTAGAGGAAAGGATGTCTGTGCCTAAGCCCCTGGAACTGTCACAAACCAGAATCTAGAGTCATTTTCTACTCCTATAGTCACAGAGTGAAGGCAACCTCTTCTTGGAGCTATTTTGCTTTCAAGTTCCAGCCTGCAAACTCATTTCTGGGTAAAGTTCCTGCTAAGAGTAGCTTTAGTACAAGGGCTTGCAAACTAAGCTGGCTGTTAAGTTGCAAATTAATTTAGTCATCAGTTGGGAAATGTAAGATTTGGGCCAATTAAGTTGTTATTATTGACCAAGGTTAAACATGAGTTAGTGTCTAGAAGGTGAAAGTCCTTATGTCATTCATTTCCTGTTCTCCATAAATATTCTGAAAATAACTATTTTTGTTGTATTTATTGCTTCAACAAAGAGCCCAAGAAGCTCTTTTCTTGTCACTTTTTGGGTTGATGTGGTTTTAGTGTTTCCATTAAGTCTCCCTATTTTTAACTTGCTAGGTGTGTCCTTAAAATAAACTCTACAATATCTAAGAACTGCCCAGATCAGAAAGGGAATAATTCATTAGCTTTGAATTTATGTTTGGATTTTTTGCTTCTTTCTTTTATTTGGGTTTAGTTTTTATTTCTTCTTATAGAGTAGGGGCTATATGAGTCTGGTAAAGAAAGCAGAGTTCTTGAGATTTGTAATTTTATAGATGTCCCCAACCCTATACTCATAATAACTCTTCACACTTCAGTCACTTATGCTTTATCCATGAGGACAGAGTGCGGTTGCCTTGACTGAAAGGGATTATAAGGAAGAAAATACAAGAAGAATGCAGGCGAGAGGCCCACTGTGAGCTAATAAGCTTGTAATAATGAAGATGTATGTCATAGGTGCTCCCTTGCTTGGGAGAGCACAGATATGCCCTCATTTACATCTTTCCTCTCTGATATCCTCCACCCTCTTGGCCATTTGATGCTCCAAGCATTCATGGTCCTAGTGACTTCTGCTTGGTATCTGTCATTCAGCAACTAAGACTCCCAGGTGCTAAGATATGACAGAGGTTACTCAAGGCATTTCTGACTTGCTATCAAACACAATCTTCTTCCATTTTCTACTCAACAGCCAAGTGAGGTCATCTTATCTACCTTTTACAACTTCTGCTTCAGCCACACTTTCCCTTTGGACTCTCCTTGATAAAGCAAGCTATGTGTGAGACCTTCCAGTGAATTACATTTGCCAGCGCTCAGAGATATACCAGAAAATGAACTGGTCTCTTTTTTTCCTCCTTGCCAGTAACTCAATATTTTTGTCTATCCAGTGAAGATACAATTAAGGCAGCATAATACTTGAGTTAAAAATATCCTTGTGGCTCTGCTCTGGGGACTTTTCTAGCTCTTTTTAATAGATAGGGTTAAAATAAAAAGAAGCAATATAAAGGTAAGCTTCAATCAATGCACAAACTATTTATTTTTATTTCCTCATTTAGCCCTTGCCTATCACAACCGCATCCATCTGGGCTGTTTATGACTTAATAAGATGCTTTAAACAGTAAAAGATTCAAATAGAATATGGACCTACTTGCCTGTCCACCTTTCAACAAATAAATTACCTGAATCTTACACTTCATAAACCTCCCCTGCAGTGCTCAGATTCACCCTGGCCAGCCTACACAGCAATCAAATGACCAAAGATGTGTTTTTATATATAACCATTCCAGAAGTTAAACAGGCAGAGAGGAAAAGTACAGGAGCTAGGGGTAAATGCCAGAGGAGCCTAAATGAATGAAGCAGAAGTTAGCCATTCCAGTGGGTCTGAGGTTCTGAGAGAGTCTGGGCAGAGAGATAGCAATTGTTGATGCCAAATGTTTTATAAAGATGTAATTTGCACTTGGAAGTGAGCATGCTTTGAAAAGTTAAAAGTGAGTGCAAATGCAAGGTATGAATAACGAGAGCACGTTTGCTCTGTTTCCCATTCATAGTGTCTCAGCTTGACTACACACTGACTGCTAATCCTGCCCTTTCCCTCTTCTCATATTCCTCCAAAGCACCCAGCACAGGGTTAGGCACACTGGAATAATAATGGCAGGTGAAGTTTATTAATTTGTAGTCTCTACCTCTTGATTCCTTTCCCAATTTTTCAGAGCCCAACTTTTTTTTGTATAAGAAAACCACTTTTTAATTTTTTTTACTTTTTTTTTAATCATCCTCAACTTTTTCTTTCCAGTCTTCTTGAGGTATGACTGACATACAAAAATTGTATCTATTTCAGCTGTACAGGCTGGCCACAGTGGCTCACACCTGTAATCCCAGCACTTTGGGAGGCTGAGACTGGCAGATCACTTGAGGTCAGTAATTCGAGACCAGCCTGGCCAACATGGTGAAAGCCCGTCTCTACTAAAAATTCAGAAAAAATAAAATAGCTGGGTATGCTGGTGGGCACCTGTAAACCCAGCTACTTAGGAGGCTGAGGCAGGAGAATCACTTGAACCTGGGAGGCGGAGTTTGCAGTGAGCTGAGATCATGCCACTGCACTCCAGCCTAGACAACAAAGCAAGACTCCATCTCAAAAAATAATAACAATAAATAAGCTGTACAACCTGAAGTTTTGATATATGTACATATTTGTGAAATGATAGTACAATCAACCTAATAAAATGTCCATCACCTCATCTTTCTTTAGTCAAGCTCTCAGGTTTTTAAGTCTTGTTCGTAATTCTTCTTTCCCAGTAAGGATAACAGCATCTGAAGAATTTATTGACATCAAAAGTCTAAGGAATTTGTGAACTGGCTCCTCCAACAAAATTTGCCTTTTGTAAAAGTCATAAAGTGAATAATGACCAATACAAAGGATTGAATTGCTAATGGCAGGATTTTAATTAGTGTGGAACATATGCTTAAGGACATCTGCTTTAATACATGAAAAACCATATCCTGTCTGACTTACTTGTTTGGACTGCAAAGTCTGTGTGTACACACACTTAAATTTGAGAGCAGGATGATCGTCCTGTAAGCACACTGACATTAGTGCTTTAGAGATCCCATCTTTTGAGGATGGGCTCCTCACTCTCTGACCAGGTGGAAAACTCAGGTTGTTTTATTATTTTTTACTGAAGTTTTTCTTTACTGAATGTTGAAAACTGAGGTGTCAGTCATCACATATTTGTTTAAAATGTACTCCTTTTATACCTTCCCTTAAATTTCCTTTACTGCTTCTCTCCACATGTACATATAACCTCTCAGTCCAACCAAGTTAAAACAGTTGAGATGTAACTTTTCATTTAGTAAAGCAGATATTTGATTTGGGAGAAAGAGGGTAGTGGTTTACTGCAGCACCAAGTCCCAAAACAACAACAACAATCCTGCAAAGAGAGTAAGTTCCATGCTAACTTTAAGGATATGAGGCAAAATCTGAGATCACCGGTTGAGGCTTTTTAAAACAAAGAGATTTATAGACTTCAGTCAAATACTCAAGACAAGTGCAGGCTGATGAATGACACCCCCTAATTCATCAAGTGATTTATCAAGGTTCACAGAGTAAAAGATTGTGACTTCCATCAGTCCCTGTATATCTGTGGCATGAAGCTTGTGGAGCTAATGAGCTTCCTTGGGCTGAGTACAGCTCCTTCTGACACACAAATACACTGCTGTGTTTGCCCTGTTCTGCTTGTGAGCAACTATAAGACAGACCAAGCCAAATAAGAGAAGCATAATCCATCCACCAATCAATGATTCAATAATTCTTCTTGATCTACAAAATGTGTGCTAATTAGATGAGGACATGATTTGATGAAACTTATATAGTAGTCACTGATAGATGCTGTGAGCAATAAAGATGAAGATACACAGTCCCTGCACTCAAGAAGTTCTCATAATGCTTAACAACAATAATCACAGCTGTCATTTGTTGTGTGATTATTTTGCCAGAAACTGAGCTAAGCCGCTTTATATGCATTGTCTTATCTGATAAGAATCTTATTATCATCCTAATCTTACAGTGAGAAGGTTGAAGCCAAAGTCGTTAAGTGACTTGCCCATCAGCAGCACACAGTTGATAAGTGATGAAGCCAGGATTTAAACCCAGGCATTCTTACTCCAAAGTTCATGCATTAATCTACTATTCTGAGATATTTATGAATGTAGAAGTGTAGCCCAGATAATATAGACAATGATAACCTTGCTTCCTAATGGAGAGAAGTAGGACATACATAAACACAAATTCAGAGTTATCATCCATTTTATTTGTAGTAGTAGCATGAATATCTTCGTGTGGCTATCCTATTTTATAATTTCAAAATGCCTCATATACCTATTAGCTCATTAATCTCCCATACCAACCTTTAAGTAGCAACTGGGACAAGTATTTGTGCCTATCTCACAGGTAAGGAAATGAAGCTCAGGAAATTTGGTAACTGGCCTGAGATCAACATCTAGGAAGTCATGTAGGTGAGTTTTCTCTGACACCACATCCTGTGCACTTTCTCCATACAATGTTTTGTTTTGTGCCATGTTGCCTCTCATCTATTAAAAGAAATTAGATCTTGAGAGTCTTATAGTCATGTCAGTACAAAATAGTAAGTGTGTCCAAGTCTGAAGAAAACAATTACCCTTAAATTTCTGCCAAGTATGTAACCTTCATATGCACATGTTTTTGCTCAACATTTCTCATACTTCCCACTCAGCCTTGAGCACTTGGCACTGGGGGAAAAAAAGGATGTTTTAGAAGTGGATGGATGTCTATTCCAAGCAGTAAAAATCCAAGTGCAAAGCTGACCTTTTCCACGCCAAAGAGAAAATGCTCCAATAAGGCGTATCCATTAATAAAAATTGACCCAAGCTGTGCCAGCAAAACATTTTTTTAAAGACAATTTCCTAAGTCAACTAGACTTACTGGCTTTCTTTGTTTTTGTTTTTGCCTACCTCTCTCTGCCTTCCCTTGAAATTAACATTCTAGTGACATGTAGATTCAACCAGAACCTCTTAGCCAAGATACAGGATTTCGTCTCCGCAAGAGAGGATTTTTCTTTTAGTTAAATTCCATGAGCATTTCATGAGTTCCTGTTCAATGTCTCCTACGTAAAGCATTTCAAAATTTAACGTTCATACAAATCACTGGGAGATTCTGATTGAGTAGGTCTGGGTGGGCCCTAAGATTCTGCTGCTTAAACCAGCTTTCAGGTGAAGCCAATGCTCCTGGTCTATGAAATACAATTCCTGTGTTGGGACCTGTGTGGTAGCGAATAAAAGAGAAATGGCACACAGCCTCTGCTTCAGTGTAGTTGTTGATAAAATACACGGGAAACAATCAGAGAAAAGCACAGAACAAACACATAATTCATTGCTATTAGCCAAATGATAGATTATGGGGGGGAAAAAACAGTTTTCATATTCTCTTTGTCATTGTCAGATCACATTTAATTGTTAAAATGGTCCTTAGTTTTTAGTACAATTAGTCACTTATAAAAGTACCGTTGCAGTTTCTGAAAGCCCCTCTCTTGGTGCTCTGGAAACACAGCTGGACACTGAAAAATGCAATTCACATTCAACTGTTTCAGGAGCCCATTGTATGGTTCATCTGGGCTAATTGAGCCTGAGCAGTCCCTCTTGTGACAGAAAATCTGTATCTCAGGGAAGAAGCACAAGTCTAAATATAGCCATTATGTCCTGGCAGTCTGAGGTGGGCAAAAGTCAGAGCGAAAGTGCAGGGCAAGCTAGCACATAAGGTTTCTTCTAGATCAAACACAGCTAAAATTGTGAGTGAAGTGGGTTGGGGGAGGTGAGATGAAAGCAGGCAGTAAGAGTGCGGGGGGGAGGGGGAAACAGACTTTCTTTGCTCCTTTCCCCTCCAGTCAAGGCCCAGTAGCATTTCTGCACACCTGATGGAGCCCACAGGAAACCTAGAGCAGAATGAAATCTACGCTGGTCTGCATGAGTTCCAAAGGAGGAATGCCGCAGAGCTAATCACTGGACTGAGATTGCCACTTAATGCCCTTCCTCCACAAGCCATTCGTCAAGTTTATAGCAGCAACAAGAGTTCATTACCATGTTCCTGTTTTGCACATTCTTGAACAAGGTTATGCCTCCAATTTTAAGTGTAGTGTATAAAAGGAATGAGGGAAAGTGGGAGGGCGAGAGGGTTCCTGGAGGAAACGGTAATAAACAAAATAGGTGCTCCTCACCAACTGAAAATGTGAGTCCCCCAACTGTTTATGACTTTACATAATCAGAAAAAATAGCACATCACTTATATTCTCATATTCATTCTTATTAGTAGCTCCTAAGCTGTTTTTATCAATCTAGCTATCCATTCATCACTGCCAGTCTTCCATATTAGGAGCTAAATTAACAGATAGGATTTGGTTCTAACCCCCAAGAAATTTATAATGTAGTTATAGAAATTGGAATTAATGTAAAACAGAGTATAAACCAGAATATAAGCAACCCCTAAATGTTGCTGTCCAGATCTTTGGTGCCAAAGAAGTTGAAAGAGGTGGGAGTTAGATCTATGTCAGGCAGACAAGCAAGAGAAGGTTTTATGGAGACAGTAGGCTATCCATTATCAAAGAAGAGAGGGGAAAGTGTTCTGAGTGGCAGACATTAACGAAACAGATTCAAAGTCATAATGGGAATCTGAGGTCTTCTTAAAGAGGTTGCAGGCCCCCACAATCCTTGTCATTTGATCACATTATGCATAGTGGGCTGTCACTGAGCTCTGAACGTTCAAACAGGAATAGAAGAAAAGAAGCTGCTTCATGCACTAGCATAACTGTATCTGAATTCATGACGGAACATTTTTTTTATGCCCCACCCATGATTCTCTAGGCAAGATGCTAGGAATGTGTCCATCAATGTTGTGATAGTGCAGGAGTCAGTATAGAATAGACAGATTCAAACTACATCTAAAATTGCTTAGTGTCATTGACTTAGTAGAGCCATTGTCAAGTGAGGTCTCCAAAGAATAGACATAACTTAGGTTTGGCTTACGGGAACCAGAGAAATGACAGATTTATATGTGCCCATTTATCTCAGCCTAATTACATAGTCAAATCAGGGTACATATAAAATTCACTTTAGGGCTATTATTAATCGTTCAGTTTCTATACTGAGTAAATAGTAAATGTGCATACCACTGCCCCACCCCCTACCCTGCCCACCCCAGTCAGAAGCACACAGGAGAAGTGGCAAACCATACCTGGGATAGCTGAGTGCAACCAGAGCCCTTAGCTCTAAGAAGTGCTTCTCCTTGCTGAGGATAGAGTAAAATTTCTCAGTCCTTCCTTAGACTTGGAAAGGAATGAAGCCACAAAGGGAAATAGTCTGCTCCTATTGAAAAAACAACAGTGTTTTCCTGATATCCCCTAGAGGAAGTCAGGTGAATGATGGCTATTCTCAAGCTTGGTTTGCTCATTTGTGGAAATCTTGGATGGTCCTGGTATGCTTCTTCCAATGCCATAGGATCTGCTATATTCTTCCTTTTTTCATAAACTGTTGTTAGTGTCAGGCATAAAATAATACACTGTGCCTGGTCAGTAAGTTTATGGGTGACATACACTATAGCTAGTCTCTGCCTCTTAGCAATCCTCTATTTGTATGAAAATGGAAAGGTTTGATGGAACCAAATATGCCACATCTTCAGGCCTTCCTCATTAACCTCTGTCTCTCTAGCACTAACCTCCTCCTATCCCTGGAGTCTAGGAATGACAAACCTCATAGATACATTTGGCTCTTTAGAGCTTACTATGTACCATTTGAAGTCATGAAAAAAGGAAATTGCTGCTCCAGTGTTCACTAATGAGTGATTAAAAGCCAAACTATGTCCTGTGAAAGAATTCAAAAGCTACAGTAATATATAAACCCATGTGGGTTTCTGTGATCATCCTATATAGAGGAGAAAATGTTAATGGCAATGAATTCTTCAACTCTTTATTAAGGGAATTGAACTTTGACTCCTACCTTTGTCAAATTATTTTCCCTGCCCCTTGTAAGACTTATCCCATTGCTCTGATGATCCTGTTTTAAGATGTTGTGTTTCTCTGCTCTTGTTCTATCATTCCTTCTTTAGCATGCAAAATCTTCTCCTTCTCCCACTGATATCTAGTCTGGTTTGGTTCTCATTTCAAATAATCCTTAATGACTGGGGTGGCTGACCAGTCACACGTTTAATGCCCCAGAACTAAGTCACTGGGGAGAAAAACATTGGAAGGTAAGTTTTCAAAAGCATCTCTGGACTCTATAGTATGCAACATGATATGGAAGAATGTGCACTTTCCTTGTCTATGTCCCTAGAAATACTTCTAAAATGAATGGCTATGTACCTAGTGGGCAGGTTGTAATCACAGCTCACTGTAGCCCCAGCCTCCCTGGGCTCAGATGATTCACCCACCTCAGCCTCCAAGTACCTGGGACTACAGGCCGGCCTCAGCCTCCCAAGTAGCTGGGACTACAGGCGCCCGCCACCACACCCGGCTAATTTTTTTTTGTATTTTTTTAGTCGAGACAGGGTTTCACTGTGTTGGCCAGGATGGTCTCGATCTCCTGACCTCATGATCTGCCCGCCTTGGCCTCCCAAAGTGCTGGGATTACAGGCATGAGCCACCGCGCCTGGCCTAGTTTTTGTATTTATTATAGAGACATGGTCCCGCTATGTTGCCAGGTTGGTCTCGAACTCCTAGGCTCAGGCAATCCGCCGGCCTTGGCCTCCCAACGTGCTAGGATAAAAGGCATGAGCCATCGCACCCAACCTGGTTAAGGTACTTTAGGCTACTATCATTGCTCCATTTCTCCAGTGTGTTTTCTTTTTTTTCATTTCTTTAAATGTCTGATGCGGAGAAAGGAAGGCAGTTCCCTAAGGCCGAGAGAGTCTAACTTCTTCCTTTCAAGTAGGGATGTCAAGGGGATAATCTCAAGGAAATAATGCATTGCCTGGTATAGATCTCCTCGGACTCCCTTTCAATAGAATTGAAAGACCCAAGACCTATCCTGGGCCTTCCTCAGAATAATCTTGAAATCGTAAAATAAAATCCTGTAGGACCATCAATCAAATAACATGAAGACTAAAATAATTCTTCATGCAGCTTGGAAATCTTAAAACAGATACGCATATATCTGGAAAGAAGCCAGGGTCTTGGTCCTGCCTATCCTAATTACAATTTCCATTTTCTAGTATAATTCATGATTTCTGCATGGCAGGAGGAGCTCCCTGACATGTCACCCTCAGAAGCTAGGCTAAGCAAAAAGGTTTGCTGTCTCTTTTCAGAAACAGCAAAGGCGTGTTCATTGTAGCATGTAAACATTTTATACTGAGTGAGTTCCATTTCTATCCATACTCATCACAAATGAGCATCACCAAAATACTCAAATGCATATTCACAGTGTACCTCCCAGATGCACTGTATGAAAAAAATCCGAGCTAAGCACAAGGCACAGATCCATTTCATTTAATTAGAGTTTCAAAGAAGCCTAAAGAAAAAGGTCTGTGTCTCTCTAAGTGTTCTGTTTCTGCGTGAACATAGCTGTCTTGCATTGTCAGGTAGTTTGAAGAGAAAACAATTCCAAATGCAAAGCCTTTAAACTCTGAATGTTTAGCCCAGGTAATATTATCACAGACTGACAATAAAAGAAACCATCTTTCCCATTCCTATTCCAAATCTCATACCAGTGTCCACTTTTCCTTTCCAGTAAATTAATCAATGCTTCTGCATCAATCATTGCTGGAGTCCTGATTTAATGTCATGTCAGGAAGTCCTGCACTGCTCTCAGCACATCCCCTTGAGTATGCTCACTCCTTATTTTGATTCTCTTCTGTTTTATTTTCCAGCCCCTTTTCCCCGTTCAATCACTAAACTTTGTTTGCTATTATTCATCTTCAAGGACCCTCCCTGCTGCCAGGTCAGACTTCCCATGGCCCCACACCCATGCTAGTCTTTTTCTTACCTTCTTATCTCTACTCATGCCATTGCCTTGCCTGCACTGTACCGTACCTCTCTCCATATAGACAACAATTTCACATTTATTCCTTCCTACTGTCAACACATATTTACAGAGCACCTACTGTGTACTAGATGCTACAGACAACATTGACAAAACAGACAGAGATCCTTGCCTTCATATGGTTTATATTCTTGGAACAGGAGACAGATAAATTAACAATAAACCTTTCTTTAAAAATTGAGTAACTTATATAGAAAGTAAGATGATGAGTTCGGGAGGTGGTCAGGGAGAAAAAATAGAGCAGGGTTAGAAGGATAGGGAGGTACTCTTCTAAGAAAGCTCACTCCTCTGGTCTGAGGTACATAGTCTACAAGATAGAAGTCTATGCTGGTCCAACCATCTCACAATATCTCCGTGGCCACCTCTAAAACACTTCACCAGGCCTTTTTCTAAAATACTTCACCAGGCCTTTTTCTAAAATAAACCTGATTGCAGTTGAATAGGAAAAACAAAGTAGACATCAAATTTGATTTTCAAGTAGCACAGCAAACTCCAGTATGCACATTGTTTCACAGAACAGCTCTGTGTATTCACTGTATGCCTTCCTTTGATAACCTATAGACTCTCCAAGTTGTGGATTCAGGAATGCTGCCTCTTTTGGAAATGCTTCAGATTTTGTTTTTCACAATTAAGATAGGACTTTTTTATGATTATGAAAGTAATACATGCCTGCTATAGAAAAAAAGCACCAATGTAGAAAGTTATAAAGAATAAAAATTTTACATAATTCCACCATAAGACATCCATGGTTAATATTTTGATGAACAGCTTTCCACAACTTTTTTCCTACTTACACATATAACAAAATTGTATTACACATGCTCTTTTATAACCAACTTTTTTCACTTAACTATAGACCTACAAAATGTTTTAGAGGAAACTGATGGCCATTAAAATACTAAAAGAAACAAGGAAGAATTCAGAGATCAAGGAAAGCAGAACTCACACATGACTGTCAGCTACCAGTTTGGAAAAAGGTAGAAGCCTACGAAGAACATGTCACCTCTAGTCTGAGCCAAAAGCCTTGCCAAGTAAAAACAAACAAAAAAAAAATCACCAAGAAGACACTTTGATGAGAAAAGTAAATTTTTGTTAATCATTTTGGAAAGATAACAAGAACGTAGAGCACTGTTGCTCTTTGTGTACTGCCCTGTGCCCTCCTCCACAAAAGCTGAGTTTAGACAGTGCTGCATATGGAGACTTTTCTGAAAAGGACTCTGTGATATGTTATCATTGTAGTCAACGGATGCTGAATATCATCAGAGAGAAATCAATGTAAAAGACATCACATCTTCAGAACACAAGCTTTGTAACACAAGAAAAAGAAAGACCCTGGGCTTCTTTAAAACCTGGCCAGAAAACAAATATGTAAAAGGGTCCCTAGAGGCATCTGCAGCCTGGTTTCCCACAGAAAAAGAATCTGTTGAGTGCAGCAACATGTATATTTGCACTTGCTGCAACAAAATAACCTGTAAGAAAAAAAAAAAAAAAGTCATTCTGAGTCTGTGGATGTGTGAAAACTGTACTTTAGATTTAGTTAGGACATGTACAGGGCCTCATGGAATATTTTTTGAAGTCTCAGAAGACATCCTCATCCAGCACATATGCACACATGTTCACAAATACATGTACAATAACATCTTTCCTGTTAGGGCTTGAAATGTTATCATTACAATTTCTATAGCCCTCCTTTTCTCCTTCTCTATTGTTCTGGAAGTTACATGTTCTATTCATATTATGTTATAGTTACTTTGTAATTCTTAGAAATATATTTATGAAGTCTCAAAATTAATCAGTGTCACTTTGTTCTATCTGAACAACATGAGAGTCTTAGAATGCTTTAATTCTAGTCTCCCTCTCGCAATTTTCTATGTCGTTTTTGTTCAGTGTTTTAGTTGTATCTTGTTTTTAAATTCCTCAAAACTAGTATTACTTATTCATTTATTTATTTATTTGTTTGTTTTGAGACAGTCTTGCTCTGTCGCCCAGGCTGGAGTGCAGTGACTTGATCTTGGCTCACTGCAAGTTCCACCTCCCAGGTTCACACCATTCCCCTGCCTCAGCCTCCTGAGTAGCTGGGACTACAGGCACCTGCCACCACGCTGGCCAATTTTTTGTATTTTTAGTAGAGACAGGGTTTCAGCGTGTTAGCCAGGATGGTGTCTATCTCCTGACCTCATGATCCGCCCACCTCAGCCTCCAAAAGTGCTGGGATTACAGGCGTGAGCCACTGTGCCCAGCCAAAAACTAGTATTATTTTTAACTGTATAAGAATTTAATATTACTATTACTTGCCAGAGACTTTGCTTCTTAAACTCTATTTGTTTCTTCTGGGTCTAATTTTCTTCTTGTTGAAAAAAATTGTTTAATTGTCCTTTTAATTAAAATTTATGAGTGGTAAGGTCTCTTCAGTTATTGAATATCCGAAAATATCTTCTTTATTCCTCCTGAACTATTAATGAACTCATAAATCTGGGTTGACTGTAATTTCTATTCAGCACATAACTCTATTATCTTTTGATATCTCTTGTTGCTTATGTGGAGTCAGCTGTCAGTCTAATTTGTCTTTCCTCTCTGGTGGGTTTTCAGATTTTTATCTTCATAGTTTCACTATTGAGTGTGGATTTTTTTAATGCTTGTGGTTTAATGATTTCCTTAAACTGAGGCAGCCTTTCCTCAATTCTAGAAATGTTCTTGTTGTTATTTTTATCCTCTTGCTCTTTTGTCATTCTCTCCTTCTGGATTTCCTGTTAGGACTATGTTGGAATTTCTTACACTAGCCTCCATGTCTCTTTACTTGTCTTTCCAATTTAACACCTTTTTATTTGTGAGCAATATCATGAGTGATTGTCTCATCCATTTTCCAATTCATTAATTTCATTATTTATAGCCGTTCTATTATTCAATCCATTTATTGAGTGTTTAATTACCTTAACGTTATATTCTTGTATTAGTATTTTCCATTATTTTTCAAATCTGTTCTTTTTCAAATTTCTTGTTTTTCTTATAATTTCTATATCTTTCTATATCTCTTTGAGCACTTCAAAGTGCTCCTTTTAAAATCTGCTGCAGCTTCTTAAAAATCCTTGGTTATTGAAGTGCAAATATTCTCTCTAGTACGGTATTTCCTTTTATGGTTTGTAACATGTACCCTCATCCCATGAAGTGGGTGAGAAGCAGGAAGGTTGAAGTGTGTTCAATAGGAATCCCATGCTCTAGGTGTGAAAATATCCTAACATTTGCTGCTATCAGGCATTTTAATTTTCTCCAGTTCTGTTACAACATTTAAATTAGTTTCTTGAGGTCACTGTACCTAGTGGATGCTGTGAATTCTCACCCAACATAACCATGTGTCACTGGCCTGATGTTATAAATATTTGCAGGTGTCTATTTCCACCAAGGGCCTCAGGATACTGCTTTGATGTTTTCCCTGGTTTAGAGTCCCCAGTTTCTCTAACGGGAAGCTTTTCCTTACTCCAGGCTTTATGCAAGTAGTTCATCTCTAATTCTTCTCAAAGAACTCTGGAACTTGGGCTCATCTTCCCACGTGGGTTTTGAAGTTCCAAGACCCAGCCATAATGCTAATTTAAATTGTTCCTTGGTTTTTTGCTTCAATGTGTGCTCAGCATTCTGACCATATTGAAGATGGAGTTACTTTTATAGTTTCTAAATTTTCTAAAAGTTTTTAAAAAATGTTTGACATATTTTATTCAGCATTTCTGTGTCTGGATCTGGAGGGGCTTTTCTCTTAGACTTCCATGTCAGCCAGAACTCCCAACATCACTAAATTTAGTCTTTGTGATAGTTTATCACCCTCTCCTTTAAAGACAGGAAAATGTCAGAGAGAGGCAACCAATAAATTAGTAAAAGACATAGTTTAGATTACGTTGTACTTTGACAGACTGGGGCTGTCTGATGGTACTGAGCATCTAGACAAAGAAGAAATGCTAGAAAGAGGGAAGACATTATAGAAACAAGATGCTGAGAACACACACCAAAGGCCAATTTGTCCAAAGCTGCAGCCCTGACTGTGCCCTATGTATTTATATATAGATATAGATATACAGATGCAAATATAGATATGTAAGATATAACAATATAGAACATAAATTTTTATATTTATATATAAAATATATCCATATAAATAAGGATATATGTATCTATATATAACAATGTTTAAGTGGAGAGTAAATAAAATAAATGAACATAAAAAAGGATGACTGGAGATGATGAAACAGAGATCAAAGAAAACAAGTGTAATCTTTTTTTTTTGGTAGTAATAAATTTCAGACCCCAAAAGAGGAAGAAAAATAATTTCCTTGAGAACAAAATCAGCCACTGTACCTCTCACCACAATTTGGATACATGTTTCCAATGGGAGTGTCCCTGAACTATAAATAATCATGACTAAAGATGTTGGTTCATGTCCATAATAGAGAGTCTAAAATATATGGTACATGTATCTACCTTTCTTTTTGTTAGAATCTAACAGATACAGTATCTATATCTACCTATCCATGTATCCATCATGGGTTTGAGAAGAAAGAAAGAGGGAGTAAGGAAGTGTTGCTCAACTTTTCAAATGAAATCTACATGCTTTAACTTGCTAATGATGTTCACCTCAAATGAAAGTTACTAAGTTCTACATTTTATGATCTAAGAAATACCTATCTAAAGCTCTACTTGCTCAAAGATTTCTCCTCCTACTGGCTTGCCAGAGTGCTTGAAATTTTCATCTTTCTCATGGCGTAAGGACTGTAGTCCTTTATTAAAATGCAAAGCTGTTGCCTGTAAATAGTAACATATAAACCACCAGCACCCATGAGTGGTTTTGAGCAACTGGGACCAGTCACCTTCTTGAGGCCTTAGATTCCTGAGAGAGTCAAAATAAATAATCTCTTAGGTCCCTCCTCTCACTAAGCGTTATTCTGTAGTTCTGTAATTCTGTGATATGATGATCTCACAGGCTGATGTTTTGATAGAGGATTAGGAGTCAAAGTGGATCAAGAGCCTTAAATGCCACTTAGGGAAGTTGGGTGGAGTGGAGAGGTGGTTACAGCCAAGATAGGCATAGCCACGAAGGCTCCTGGATCCAAAACAGCCTCCAAAACAGGGAGGCAGAAAAGAGGATACCACTGAGGAGTTACACTTCATGGATTTGCCCCTTGGATGGGCATGATGTTAATACATACATAACATGCCAGTTGTCCTTGGTCTCTTCTGTCACTGGCAGAGACCCTTTTAAAATGAAAGGCAATGTGAAATCAAATAAAGCACCTAAGAAAACCATGCCTGTGGGAGCTAGTTGCATACAAGGACCTCTTTAGGACATTGTTAACATTTCTGTCCCCCTCCCTCTCCTATAATTATCAGTGATTTGCCTTCAGCAGCAGTAAAGAACATAGTTTAACACAGTCATCCCAAGTTCTAAAAGAGCAATGCTTTGTATAAAGCCTATAAAGACCAGGCTTGCTGCTTAAAGACATTGAAACACGTTGAATGTGACACAGGGTAGCCACCTGTGTAGGTAGAGGAAGCAGCCCCATCTCCAGCATTGCGTGAGGGGTGGTTGCCACAAAAGAGAATGTTAAAATGAAACACCTTCGCTGGCTTACTCCTAATGCCCAAATTCCACCTTCAAACACCATCTTCTGTGTTAAATGCCACCTTCCATCTGCCCTTCCGTCTATTTCTCCAGGGGTGAGAAATGCTAGGTCTAGACTAATAGCTCGGGGAGTCCATTTATCAAGTCGATGATGAGTTTCATCTCAAAAATGGGTGTCTGGAAGAAAAGCATAATGGAAAGGAGAAAAGGGAATAGAGAATGGGGCAGGGAATCACAGTATCATCAAAGAAAAGTAACTGTAATAACACCAGGGATAATAATCATTCTAACCATTCCAAAAAGGTGTTTATGTGTTAAATGCTTTACAATTTACCAAATGCTTTCACAGACATAATTTAACCTTTATGTTGATCATATGAAATAGATAAGAGACAGTTTTTTACTCACTTTACACTTGAGGTTTGGAGAACTAAAGGGTCTTGTCCCAGGCCACATCACTAATAAGCAGGTGGAAAACTAAAACTCGATGCCAGCTATTGACACCTGCATACACCACTTTGCTCTAAAGGTATCCAGAAGGTCACAGTGACTCCGTAATAGAGGAGATTTGGGGAAGTTAACCACATGCTTTGCTGATCAGACTTTTCTAAACTCCTTGGGACCGTGGAAGGGGGGTCAGGCAATACTCTGAAAATCCAAGGCCTCATCTCACCAGCTTTCATGAGCTCCAGCTCTCATCCTTTCCTGTATTAGAACTGGCTTCCTCTTACTCAGTCCTCAGATGAAGAATAACTGGGGAAGGGGAGAGGGAGGGAGTGGCAAGCAGAAAGTCAATCACTGTAAGTTCTCCTACGGATATTAAACATTTGAGCCCTCTAGACTCTGGGTGTTGTTTCCTTAACACAAATGCTCCCCGATAGCTGGCTTTGTGTTTACTTTCTGTGGTGTTGCACCGTGCCTGAGAGGCGTCTACAGTTCAGCCACTACAACAATTACCTCACTTCATCTTTTCCTTCAGTGGCTGAGGACCTAAAGCTCATTTATATCCAGCCTGCTATAAAATCATAACGGATGACATATGTGATATAAGGGGCTCCAGAAAGGACTTAAAGCTCTAACGATACCTCTAGTCCCTGCTCCTTTGTGCCCTGTATTCCTGACAATTCTCTTATTAAAGCTTTGTTCCCTATTAAAATGTAATCCCCTCCCCTCCAATCAGACTTTAGTCCTCAGACACTGGCACTTGGGGGTAAATGATTTTTTTTTTCTTACAGCAGAGACTAGTATAGGGAAACAGGGTGGAGGAGGGCTCTCAAAGGGGCCCAGGGATACAAGGTGAAAGGCCCGCCATGCTTCCCCTGATGCTGTATGCCAGCCTCCAGCTTGCACACAGCCCCCAGTGCAGGCAGCTTGGTTGCTGACCATCCGTTTTCCTCTCATATGCCCTCGTTCCTTATTTGAAAACAGCCCTCCTGTGTTGGCCTCTTTATCAACTCCCCTTTCAGCTACTACTTATTCTCACTTTCAAATTGATGATTGTCCCCCTTACTTTTGCACAGTGTTTGGGTGTTAGAAGAAAGAAAAACCAACCATAACCGAACATCCTTTAGAATCCATTCTCAGGTTCTTCTTGGCAGGTTATAAACTGTTGCTACTATAAGACATATCTTTAGGTTATACAAGCAGCAAGCAATGAAAAAAATCACACTCAACTCTGGGGAGAGATTTCCAATAGTTTTCACATTTCCTCATTGTCCCTGCACATCTCTAGCTCTCTTTAAGTACTATTGGGCTTACTCAGTCACTGACCTTGTCTAATCATATTGATTGTCAGCAATTGCAGTCTAATTGGAAAGCAAGTTGCTATGGTAATTCCTGTGTCTTCTGTCTTACATTTAAAGACACAATGATCCTAAAAGGGGGAAAATTGCTTGTGGTTGGTGACAGAGGAAAACATAATTAGATATGCAAATTATAAAACTAATGTATTCAAATGAATTCTGAAATCTCAACAAGGATTTGATGTAATAAATTGGTCCCCAGAATTTCCACCAAAGGCACATTTGGTCAGAAGGTATTCTTTTTCTCCAAATACTTATATTTTTAGGAAAAAATAAATAAAGACAACGTATCATGGACAAGCAGGAAGAGGGTGGCTATTCACAGCTGAAAACTGGGGATAGGATCCATAACACCAGGATACTGCACTGTGTGCTTGAAGGAACACCAGCACAGGAGATGGCAGACCCGGATTCTGCTCCTCCTTCTATCTTTAACTTGCTGTGCGGCCTTGGGTAAATCACCTCGCTTTTCTGTGCCTTATTATTCTTCACTAGCAAATAAAGTGACAGCTTTTGTGTTTTTCATTTATTTCACCCATCAATAATCACTTACTGAGCACCTGCTATGTCCCAAGCTATTAGCAGGAAACATTGAAAGCCAGTCTTTCTTGTCACTATGTACTCCAAAGAGAGTACAATTTCTATTAAATTAGATGCTCCTTGAAGGCAGAAACTATGTTCTTTTGAATATGTATGAAGAAGAGGCCTGCAAAGGAATTTGAGATTTGGCACCCAAAATACCAAAGTATTGTTAATTCCTGCTCCTTCCAACTAAATAAAAATTGAGAGCCTGCCAAGTGTGATTTGAGGCGCCTGGTATTATGGAGAACGTGACAGTTGCCACAGCTCCAGCACTCAGGGGCCTACAAACAGAAGTGCAGCTGGTGTGACAGCCTGACTATGATAAAATGCTCTGATAAAGGCAAAAGTAACGTGCTAGGCAAGCTCTGAGAAGGGAAAATGTCTTAATTCTGGAAGATTAGGAAAGGCTTCCTTGGAGAAAACATTAAACGTTGGGCCTTAAAATTGGAATGGTGTTTCTTTCCCACTCCACCAGTCAGGTGGGAGGGTAAAGTATATGTTTACTTGACTCAATATAAGGCAAAGGACTTCAAGCCCTGAGGATGTCATTTGTTCATTCAACACACATTTATGGAGTACCGGCTGGGTGCACAGACACAACCTATGAATATAACAAAGTCCATGACCCTAAGGGATTTACAGTCACTAGACTTGACGCTAGTAGAAAATAGTAACAATAATTATAAATATCATTCCTTTAGCACTTACTAAGCTTCAGATACTTAACATGTAACTATTTCACGAGGAATTCTCACAAAGTTTCATAAAGGTAAATACCATTATCCCCATTTCAAAGACAAGAAAACTGAGGCTCAGAGAGGCTAAACAACTTTGTCAGCTTCACACAGCTAGTAAGTGCTTATATGGATCTACAATGCTACCTCTGCTGCCTGGTTTATAACCTAGATGCCTCCTTCCCTGGAAGTAATAGCTTTAACCCATTGGTTCTACAGCTCCAGCAAGAAGACCCCTGGAACTAGAGTGGATTAATGCATATGCACTCCTATCATCATACATCAAGAACATCTTAACCTAGATCAGCTCCATTATTAATTAGCCATGTAATTATAACTTCTTATACCTTTGTTACTTTATGTGTTGAAAAAAGGGAAGGGGGGCATGTGTAGGAAAATAAATCTAGGAGATGGCTGATAAAATCTCTTCCTTTGCTGATTACTCTGAAATTCTAATTTCAGGGTCATTGGAAAACCAAAACAAAATTTCTAAAAGGTGTCTAACAGGATCCTCATCACCTGAAATTATTTTAGTAAAGGACAAATGCATACTTCACAATTAAATTATGCACACCAATAGGGGTACAGAGGACCCCTTCAGAAGCTGCTAACATGAAGAATGAGATCTGGTTTCTCTTCTCCCTCTGCATAGAGCCAGCACCCTCCATCCTCAACAGGAGCCATTCCACTGTTTGTGCTGCTACTCTCTAAGTTTTTATTTAAACAAAGGGTCCCAAAGGTACAGCAGAGGCCAGAACATATACTGAACCAGGTTGTTGATCCCCAACATCTTGGGTGGCCTAACTGGCGAAATCACTAACATGAAAGATTCATGTTAAAAAATAATCCACTCTTCTTATTCTTCCCTAGAACGGTGGCATTTTTCTCTAGGCATTGGTAGTCTCATAAAATAGGAAGCATTTAAAAATCATTCCTTTTTCTTCACCTTGCAGGTCCCTTTGCTGTAAAAATATGGACAGTCTCAGGACCAACAGGAGACAAAGGAGGTGCAGGAGTAGGGCTTTTGCCTATAATTTGGGGGTAGAATGGGGGATAACTACTGTTCAGAAATAGATATAAAACCAGTTAAATATGGAGTCAGAGAATACAGACCCCTAAATTTCTGAATGGTTGCAAAGGGCAGGGTGGATAACAGCTTTGCATGCAGGGCACTTATAAGGGTACTACACTCAAGGTTTCCAAAGGGGAAAATAAGCCCATCAATGTGACTCAAATACAAAAGCAGCCAAATGTGAACTCCTTGTTGCTCCTTCACTGCGGCTCATAAAGGAAGCTCTTTCATGCCAAGATAAGAGTTAATGAGGTGTAAAATGGAGGGGCATAAAAAATAGAGTAATTATAAATTACAGAGTGAAAACAGAGGCTGGAAGCAGGAGGAAAGCCATTTAGGGAAGGGGGGGATTATGTTACAGGTATGGTATCAAAAAGGCACAATCGAACCCAGAGAGAATTATTAAGGATGGTTTTGGGTGCTCTGTGGTGGCAGCAGTGGACAGGACAGCCTCCAATAATACACACAGACACAGACACACACACACACACACACACACACACACTTGCTATTTCTTTAGCAAGAGGCTCAATACATATGTCAAGGAGGAAATCAACACTGGCTTACTGGCTTGTAGGGGGTATCAATGGAGCCCTCTTTAAGCTGACAATAAAACATATGTCTGTCTTCAAGAGAATAATGGCTCAGGCCAGGGGTCCTTTCTCACACTTGTCCAGGCCTTCAAGTGGTAAATGCTCCTTGCTGGCTACACTGCTGCTGCTCCCTCATGGGTGCACCACAGAGCTACTCCCAAAGATGCAGTGCCGTAAGAAGGATGCCGCATGGAGCCCCACCTCACCCCAGCTTGTTAAAAATGAAAGCTGGCTGTCATAGAGGACTGCCAAAGATGAGGCTGGCTGCCTTTTAATAACAGAATCACAGAAATAATTAAAATCACAGAATTCCAGGGCTAACAGGGACCCTGGAGATCATTTGGATCAACAGTGTTGTTTTATGGATGAGGAACAAAGGCCCAGGGAAGGTAACTGATTTGACTCAAGGAGAGTGGTTAATTAGTGGCAGAGTCAGGACTAGAACCTAGGCCTCCTGACTCCAGTGAAATAATAAAAATAATAGTAAGCAGGACGACCTTTGCATAACACTATGTGCTTTTATCCTAGAGCATAACATGCATAACTACATTGAGTATAAAATGTACTGAGGGACAGAGGATCTTCACACATCTTAGAGAGGAAAATAGATCTCAGAAAGCTCCAGTGATTTGCCAAAGTGATGAAGGGCTTCCTTTGGCCCACTCAAGAGACCTTTCCTTATGCAGTTTTGCATTTCTGGAGCTTAGAGAGCTGGGGGTTCAAATTTCTTAACCTTAACACTCTCTCAGGCTATGTGTGCTAATGGATTTAGTAGTCCGCATTGTTAAACAGTTGTTCTTTCTAGCATGCTGAGTTTTGTTGTTGTTTTTTCATGAAACAGTTGAAAAAGGGAATAAAACAGACGAGGGCCCATAATTCAATAAACAGCAGCCATCATGTGTGCTCACAAGAGGCAAGGCAACTCAATCACAGGTAGTAAATACTGTGTCACTGAAGAAGAGTAGTTTCCAGCTAAGTTAGGTCAAATATAGATTTCGTTTTTAGGAAGACTTTTTGGTTATTTCTTTTCTTCAAATTGGCCAAGCAATACTAATTAATCCATCAATAAGAATGTACTTAACACCTACTGTATGTACCCACTTCACCAGATGGTAGATGTAAAACTCTTACCCTGCCCTGATGTGAGGAACATTTGCTGAACAGGTACTCGCAACCACACAGGGTTCTAGACTCCTACCTTAGGTATCAGAGTAGGATAGATGACAACAGACTCCAAAATGACAGAGACTTTCAGAGCAAGTTTCTTTCTTTCTCATCGAGTAGTCCAGGTTGGTATTTCTCAGCATTTTATTTAAGACCCCAGGGCAAAAGCAGCTTTGCCATCTTCAGTTATGGTTTTCAAGGTTGTTCTGGGCACCTCCAACCAACAATTAAAAAGGAGACAGTGTATGGAGAAGCACAATGGTAGGTGAAGGACCAGGCCTGAAATAGCACATATCACTTTTGTTCACCTTCCACAGGAAGAGCTTTCTTCTCACAATGCGGCAACTAACAATAAGACTGGCCAGGAAATGTAGTCCAGCTCTACCCCCAGGAATAAGAGGAGGGAAACTGATTTTGGAGGACAGTTAGCAATCTATTCCATACCATATATTATCTCCATAATTCACACAAAAACCCTAACAGGTGGGTATAATTATCCCCATTAAAATAAATGTCATGAGTATTAATTGACTTGTCCAAGGTCACATGACTGGGCAATGATAAAGCTAGAATTTGAATCTAGGCCTGTCTGGCTTCCAGGTTCACGCTGCCACTCACACATGTGTGTCAACCAAGACAAATATGAGTCAGCAGGGCCCTAATGAGACAAAGCCATTAGTGAGATTACCCAGGCAGAGCATTTAGCACTGTGCCTGCTACACAACAAACGTCTAATAAAGGTTAATTATTATCACTGTTATCATTATTCCTGCAGCCTTGAGTTACGCAACTCAAACTTACAAGTGTCCCTAACCTATGGACACTTTACTGTCCCTGTCTCTTGAGTGTCAAAGGCTACTCCAACCTCGCACCTCACTTTCTTTTGCCTCTGCCAAAGCTGTCAGGTCACATCAAACCCAAACGACCTGATCAACATGCCTTTCCTTTCTCTTCTACACAGCATATCCACTCCCTTACTACATACCAACTCCATGTCTTTCATCACTGGGAACTCAGTAAATTCCTGTTTAAGAAAGAAATTGACTACCTTTTTGAGCTTCCAATCTAATCTGGCTCTACCTCCAGAAAATCTTTGTCCTTCCTTCACTTATTTTTGGAGACAGAGTTTCGCTCTGTCACCCAGGCTGGAGTGCAGTGGTGCGATCTCAGCTCACTGCAACCTCTCCCTCCTGGGCTCAAGTGATACTCATGCCTCAGCCTCTTGAGCAGCTCAGACTACAGGCCTCCACCACCAAACCTGGCTAGTTTTTGTATTTTTAGTAGAGATGGGGTTTCACTATGTTGGCCAGGTTGGTCTGAAACTCCTGATGTCAAGTGATCGGCCCACCTCGGCCTCCCAAAGTACTGGGATTATAGGCGTGAGCCACTGTGCGCGGCCCTTCCTTCACTTTTTATCATCTTCTTTCAATTCCATTTGCTTTCCCAGATAATTATCCTATGCATGGCTCCCAAGCACAAGAACTAGCTGCACCCCTGTGTCCAGGTAGGGATAGACTCATAGGCCACCAGCTTCCACTTCACTATTTTCTCTACTCATCCCTTCATTCTTAGTCTTGCATATTATGTACATAAGCTTAAATATTTCCCAAATATTAAGTAAATAATTGGTACACTTAATTTGTTTGGAAACAGATGACCCATGACCAACATCAAACCACTCCTGAGTCACCACATGACTGTTAAGAACGGTTGGTCTGGTGGAAATTGCAAAGCTGACAATGAGGGTAGGAAATAAAGGTAGGTTTGCAAGAAATACAGAAGAGAGTAATTGAGAGAATTTAAGATCTGTTGCACACAAAATGGTGCAGAGAAGTCAGAGATGGTCTCAGAATAAAAAACTTAGGTTAGTCCAGTGGGCCAGTAGGGATATCAGAGGGAGCCGTTGGCTGGGGTTGTGACTGAGGAGGGGAAGAGAGTTGGGAGAGGAAAAGAATCAAGCTGCTCTAGACTGACTGTCTGTGATGGGTTCACAAAACATGTATCCCTCAGGTTGTTGCAGACAAGGATGCTGGTCTCAAGAGGGAAGCTCATTCTGGTGATGTGTAATTCATCAGCAGAGAGGTCCTAACTGAGGGGCTACAGGGGGCGTCAACAGGAAAGCTTGAGGGACACCAAGACAGGGTTAAGAAATGGTGACATTTAGAGACAGTGCATTGGGGGAAATATGGTGCATAGGGAAAAATAATAAAATGTATTGAATTGTTTACTCGGGTGTGTTGGGCACTTGCCATCCTGTCCTCCACTTCTGTTTACTCGGCACTCGCAACTTTTCATGCATATGAATAAACTGCAGATGTTTGTAAGATAAGGGCAGAACTATTTGCCATCTTATATCCTTCATATTTGCACAGAAAATGTACTAAATGGTGCTTATTATATGAGTTGCTGCTTGGAACTTTGACTTATGTGTGCTATTGGGGAAATTACTTAACTTCTGTGTGCCATCTTCATCTGTAAAAGGGGCTAAGGATGGCACTTAGCTCACAAGGTTGTTGCGAGGATTAAGCAAATTAATAAATGTGAAGCACTGAAAAATTGCCTGACACGTAAATGCTTAATAAACATTAACTATTATGACTGAAATTTTTAGTCCCTTTCCTCATCTGCTGAGATAAGCATGGGAAACATATTATATCAAATTTTAGATTAAAGTTTAAGGTAAAACTAAAAATGAACACAATAGTTTGTTGTTGATGTATTTGAAAGCAAGAGCATTTAATTCAAATTTCTGAATTAGGCTGAGCCACTGAAGGTACTTTTATCTCCGTCTCATTTTGGGGATATCTTTAGGATGACTCTAGCAAGAACTCATCTTGCCCATGAGAAGGAAGCAGATCTGGGAAGACAAGACATTCTCAGGCAAGTCAGGAAAGGATAGCACCACTGGCGGTCATCTGAGGAGGCAAAAGGAGTCCTTTGGCAACATCCTCATCACACCCTGACATGTCCCACCTTGAACTGACCCTCTCCTAAAGGGAAGAGCATACTTTTTAGGTTGTGATTTCAGTGGTGGAGACAATCCATGTTGAGGCACACACATGCTCTACCTAATCTCCTTTATGCAGCCAGCAGACCAGATAGCCAACCTTACTATAGGACTTAGAACGGGGCTGGGGTTCCGAATAGTAACATAGCCTGGTTTAAGTATTTAAATGATTCTATAGGTGAGGTTAAGGGAACAACCTGAATTTCCCTAGGACCTATGTCAGTAGAGCTTTCCCTCAGCACAGTGGTTGACTGTCACAAGATCTCCCAGCTGCAGATGAATTTAGTCCCCAACTCCACAAAGAGAGGAAGGCAGGCTATCAGCAGGTATGTTGACATTAGAATTTACCATGTGCCAAGAATTGTACTTTCACAAATACCTTCTTATTTAATTCCTTTGACAACCCTTTGAGGCAGTTATTATTCCCGTCTTATAGACGAGGAACTGAAGCTCAGAGAGACTCTCACAGGTGCCCACAGTTATTGAGCTAGGAGAAAATGGAAGCAGGACTCAAACTCAGGTCTCGACTTTATTGTAAAGTCTCTGGATCTAACATTAAGGGAATTCTAAAGGAGAGTGGAAGTGTGTATTTTGAGAGCTTTATGAACTTTTCTGGAACATATTTTCATGGGAATTTTCACCTGCCTTCTTATATATGATATATATGTATTATACATATTATAATTATATTATATGCATATTACATTTCAGTATCACAAGGTATACAACATATGTTACATATACTGTATGAATTATTATATGCACATACTCTGTCTTGTTATATTGAAAAGCAATATACCAAAAGTTTTATTTTTTCTAGTAACTAAAATGTACCCCATCAAATACAGATAGCACCAGTTAAGGAAAGCCTAGAATACTAGTCTCGCTGAGTTAGAGATGAGGATCCATTTTATTCATCTTTAGATTCCCAGCACTGATCTCAGTGCCTGAAATACACAAGCTTCTTAATCAAAATTCATTGAACATTTGTTGAATTAGTTCTCCACTCTCTTAAAGATTCACTCCAAGTTTTCCTCTAAGAAGCTTCCCTCCTGTGTGAATACACAATTTGATTTGCAAATACTCTGTTTACTGCAAGTTTTCAGGAACATGGCTTTATTGTACAAAAGCAAAGGTGGAAAATCTTTTATAATCTTTCAAAGATAATTCATTCATTCAGCAAACATTTGACTGGGAGCAGGAATATTAAGATAAAGGGCAATGTCACTGTCCTCCAGCAGTTCTTAGCCTAGTGAGGGAAACAAAGCAGAATGCAAACCCAGTGCAATATGTAAGGGGCGGTAACAGAGGGTCTATGGAAATCCTTAACCACTGGGGACTCAGGAAAGGAAAACAGTCAACTAAATTTAGTTTCAGCTTATTAAAAACAAAAGAAAGAAATTTGATTCGGTGACTATTACAGATATTTTAATGCAATTTAATCTCAATTTACTGAGTTAGGGAGAAATATTTTGGATATATTAGAGAAAAATGCTCTGTGAAGAGAGAGGCAAGGGAGGAGGGAAAAGATGGGAAAGACCCAGAGGGGACTATATCACCTCTATCAGAAACAAAGTGAAAAAGAAGTTCCTGTGAGTTTTTGATGCTTATTCTTTTATTTTTATTTTTTATCTTATTCATTTCAGGGATATATTATTTACTCACCAAAATCTGGAGTTTAGGCACAATCTCGGCTCACTGCAAACTCCTCCTCCGAGGTTCAAGTGATTCTCCTGCCTCAACCTCCCGAGTAGCTGGGATTACAGGCGTGCACCACCATACCAGGCTAATTTTGTATTTTTAGTAGAGATGGGGTTTCACCATGTTGGTCAGGCTGCTCTCAAACTCCTGACCTCAAGTGATCCACCTGTCTTGGCCTCCCACAGTACTGGAATTACAAGTATAAGCCACTGCACCTGGCCCTTATTTTCATTTTTTAAAATTTTACTTTAAATTCTGGGATACATGATATGCAGAACATGCAGGTTGATTACATAGGTATACACGTGCCATCCTGTTCTCCAATTCATGTCATGGAAATCCAAGTGAGGCCTTTAACTACTGGTCACAGCTCTTCAGAGTTCTTTGTATCCAATAAACCAGTAACAATTCTACTCAGAATCAGTTTAGCACTTGACATATGAGTATCAGCTGTAACAGTGAACAAATTAATATGACTCTATAACAGGTTGAAACTTTATGCTGGAGCAGACCAAATTCAATATGCTCATTCGCTCCCTAAAGTCCGCAATATTGGAAAAAACCCTACACCCCACCCCTCCATCAAATGTACTTGTATATTTGAAGGAAAGGAATTTGATAATGGCTCTGAAACTCACACCAGAGAGAATGCCTTGATAATCCCCAGTACCTCATGCAAGCACATGTCCCTATCCTTCATACAAACATGGAATCTCATGTATAGACGGGCCCTTAAAAGTCATCTTCTCTAACCCCTGGTCAGATACTCAGTGAACCCCTATAGTCACCAGTCCTCTCTCCTGTTTTATTTTCTATGGGTGTTTTGTCAGTTCAAGGACCTCATCTGATAGCCAGAGAAGGCCTAGGGAGAGAGCTGTGACCCAGAGAGGCACAGATAAAGGTATCCATATACTATACGTTCAGCAGACCAAATATTTGAATGTGTCACTTGCATGCTATACTCTATTTTAGTAAAATTCCCTGGAACAAAATCCTAAGTCATAGAAAAGCTAGGCTGGGCTGTCACCTGCTGGACTTAGACATGCTGCCTGCAGAAAAGGGGGTGAAATAATGCCACAAACTTCACTTCCTTCAGTTTAGCAGATGACTTTCATAGGCCTTAAGATTTCTTTTCCTTAGTCTACCCTTTGATCCATTCATTCATCCAGTAATCGTTTATAGAGCACTAACTACACATCAACTTATAACTAGATGCTAGAGATACAAAAACAGATGAATTAGACAATGACCGAAAAAAGCAATAACAAAACATGGTGGTGATTGCTTTAACTGAGAAATGGAAAAGATCTTGTGAGAAGCTAGACAATAGGAAAACTTCAATGCTGGTAGAGTAAAAGCAGGCTTTTCAGAGGGAATGCAGATTTTTCTAAACCAACTACTTCATTCCCCTGGAGCTCTTCTATCACACTCTGCATATCCACCTATGAATATGTACATTGGGGCAAAAAGTCTGATAGCATATTATTACTATTTCCCTAAAGGACCTTGCAATACAAAGTATGACAAGCACCCCGACTATTAGAAATGCAGGACCTCAGGCCCCACTCAAGACCTTCCCAATGAGAATCTGCATTCTAAAAAGATCTCCAGGTGATTCTCATGTGTGTTAACATTTGGGAAGCGCCATCCTAGAGACAAGTAAAGGAGAGACTCATCTCTGAAAATTCTCTTCTACAGAGCTTCCGTGCTTGAGGATGAAGGCTCCTTGCACTGTTCTGGAAAAGACAAATGATCTCATCTATCCCCTTATTTTACAACAAAGAATCCAAGGTCCAGAGGGGTGCTCAATATGGCATGGGAGGCAGGGCGGGTAGAAGAAAGTGTGTGAGCCCTTCTGTCAGTCACAGTTGGTCCCTCACACAGGCGGGGCCATTTACTAATGTGGAGACCAAAATACCAACCTCACAGGCATGTCAAAAGGATTACAGAGTATGTAGGTAAAGTGGCTGATAAACAGTAAACACCCAATAAATTATAATAGTAACAACTAGAGACAGAATTGGGTTAGATCGGACTAAGATGTCTAAATTTCTCAATGAAGGACTTTTCCATGACTGTACCCTGTTCACCTGCCCCCAACCCTTGTCAGCCCAAAGGCATCCCCCTACCCAACTCTAACACCCGGTACTGTCTTTGAAGTTGAGACCGTCAAATATGGACTACTTTCTGAAATCACTGATTTAGAAGCGTTTCTTTACTTTGTTTGTTCTAATAATTTCTAGTTCTTTTTGAAAAACAAATCCAGATAAGGGAATTCTCAATATGTGAATTTCAGCAAGGACATAATATCTCTACGAGTGGTGACCAAATGTACTGCTAACTGCTAGAGAACCTGGAAATAGCTTTTGGAGGAGATGGCCTTATTTGCATTTGAGCCCTTCCTATCAGCTAGCCTTTTCCTGAATTCCTTATTCTCTACCTGTGCCATTCTTTCACTCTACTGCATTCAAATAAATGCCTCCTTCTTCCATCCCTTTCCCCCTTCTTCTCAATTCTGTACCTCCCAGATGTCCCTGTACTTATGCGACACAGAGTGAAATAATAAATGGCCAATAGCCAGCATGATGTTCATTCTCTCTCTCTCTCTCTGTCTCTATGTATACATATATGTATATATGCATGTATGTAGATATACACATATACATATATAAGTAGAATATAGATAATATATACATATATACACATATATACATAGAATATAGATAAGGGTGGGGTATGTGTTTTTCTAAATATATATATACACGTATATGTGTGTGTATATATAATACATATTTAGAAAAACACATACCCCACCCTTATCTATGTTCAACTGTGCAAATGGTGAGGACTTTAATTTACCAAATAAATCATGAAAGATGTTATTATGGAATAAGAGGAGCTCTTCTCACAAAATGTCTCCTCATTCATGGGGGCTTCTGAGAAATGGCCCTGCCCCCACTGGGTTAACAAGCCACAGATGTCACCAGCCCCCGGTCACAGATACACCAGTCACAGATGCAACAGCAGACTGCTGCTGCTCACAGTCACACTTTCCCTCCCCCATGGGCCTTCTTTTTTTGCCTCCCCTCCAGGCCTTTCTCTAGATCAAGAGCCTTTCTAGAACTCTTCCGCTAAATCCTAGGCCAGCAGACAGCTCTTCTACCTCAGCCAATTTGAATGCATGCTGCCTGTGAGATTTCCTGAGACACTCTCAGCTGCCGCATTAAAACTGCATAAGAGTCTTCCTCAGGAGGCCTAATAATAGCACATTTCATCTGTGAAATACTTTATAAATATTAACTGATTAAGCTGCCCTCTCTCCTCACAACCTCTGGGCTTCTGCCTAGTGGACTTCATTCTATTCTGCCCTCAAATTACTCTGGGAGAAAAAAACACTGAGACTTGAGGAATCTTTTCTGTGTATTCTAAGCCAAGACATCATTAATGGCCATGGCCATGCAACAACCTCCACCTAAGTAATGGCATGGAGTGGAAAGGGATTTAAATCTATGTTTATTTTATTATTTTTCTTAATTTTTAAGTTCCAGGGTACATGTGCAGGATGTGCAGGTTTGTTACACAGGCAAATGTGTGTCATGGTGGTTTGCTGCACTTATCAACCCATCACCTAGGTATTAAGGCCAGCATGCATTAGCTATTTTTCCTAATACTCTCCCTTCCTCAACCCTACCCCCTGACAGGCCCCAGTGTGTGTTGTTCCCCTCCCTGTGTCCATGTGTTCTCATTGTTCAGCTCCCACTTGTAAGTGAGAATATGCGATGTTTGGCTTTCTGTTCCTACATTAGACATTCATGGGACCAACAAACATATGTTTCTTTTAAAAGAGACTGGATTGAGGTCCTCATCTCCCAAAGCCCAATTAGCAGAGAGAAAACAACTCCACGATCTAGGGCAGTGTCGCTGAACTACAGCCAATGGGTCAAATCCAGCCTGACACCTGTTTTTATGGATAAAGTTTTATTGGAACACAGTCAGGCTAATTCATTCATGTGTTACCTTTGGTTACATTTGGGCTACAATGTCAGTTGAGCAGTTGTGATAGAGACCAAATAACCACAGCAAGGGCAAAAAAATATTTACTATCGAGCCCTGTAAAAAAAAAAAAAAAAAAAAAAAAGTTTACTGACCCGTGGTCTAGGGAACTTAAATTTTATTCTCATTCTGTATTATTTCCTAAATATCTTTAAGCAAATCTCTTCCTTCCTGGACCTCATTTTCTACATCTATAGACTGGATAATCTCCAAGGTGAACCATGGCCTTCAACTTATTCTCCCATTGTTCTTTAAGTTTCAGCCTCCAGTATGTTAGTTTTGTCTCATTACTATAGCTGACTTCTTTGACGGTAGGAAAGGAGTTTTGTGTGTCTCATGAATCCTCCCAGGCACAAGGCTCTATCCTGAGCCCTAAAAATATTCAAGGAGTGTAACTGAACTGTCTTGACTTATATATATACTTTTTTTTTTTTTCTCCACAGAGAGATCTCTCAGAATGATGTCTTGGAGGTGATAGAGGCAGATGTGTTCTCCAGCCTTCCCAAATTACACGAAATGTAAGCAAGAAGCCTGGGGATTTGCTCATGGCCATTCTCGAAAAAAAAAAAAAAACCCTTAAAGTTCTTCTATATTCCTGAGAATATATTCCATGAATATATTCTATATTCCTCAGATCCCTAGATTGTCATTTTAAGATGTCCAAATCAGCCTAAAAGTCACTGTAACATGTCTCTGTCTGGTGATCCAGGCACCAGCTCAGAGGCTAGTCTCAACCTGTTGCCTGCCTGTCATCATTTTGCATCATAGACTCAAGAACTTTGCCCAGTAGCTATGTGCAAGCACCTCCATGTCATCCTTCCATTTAAAGTTATTCTAGTCAAAGCCCCAAATAAGTCCCACATGATGTAATTGAAGTTGGCTAGTCCTGGTCTGACTACTAGCCTATAGCATATATTTACCATGAAACCTTAGCCAAGACAGGTAACTATCTGAGACTTAGTTTTCTCATCTGTAAAACCGGAATAATAAAATTACATATATCATAGGATTACTGTGATGAATAAAGGAGATGATAAATGCCAATTAAATCTAGCATATGAACTGGCCTAGAGTGAGTATGTTATAATGATCCTTGGTTCCTCTGCTACTTCAGCCAAATTTACTTTCTCTTGTTGATGTTCCAGTTTTACATAATAGCACTGCTCACACAGATCCACTTCTGTTTCATACCAGTTTAAAATTACTATAAATTAATTCATAGAATCATAGAATGTCAAAGCCAGTAGAGACAAAAACTGGTCAACAATTTTTCAAAATATATTCTGTATATCACTAAAAACTCAGGAAATTATTAGGTATTTTTTAAAAAGGTCAAATAAGATTAGGAAATATTAGGTAAATAAGATTAGGAAATATTAGGTAAATAAAATTACATAGATTTGCTTATTATAGGAAAATTTTTCAGAGTCTATAATATGCTAATACGCATTTAGAATCTCCAAGAAAGATACTGTATAAGTGTTTGTCAACTAACATCACTGGAAAGTTTTCTTAGAGACTGTTGATTACCATCTCACAAAATTCCCATGGAACACATTTAGCAAAGCCAATGAACTACCTCCTAATTTTACAGATGAAGAAGGAAAGGCACAGAGAATTTGTAGACTTCTCTAAGGTCACCTGGCCAAATCCACATGCAAATAAGAACTTGAACATTAATATTTTGACTCTTTCTTATCTTTTTAACAAGGATGAATTTTGTTTTTAGCATTTGCCAAGTATCAGTAGGGGACAAATACACACACACACATGTGTGTGTGTGCACGGGCGTGTGTGTGAATTTCTTTAGGAATGACACTCAGTCTGTTCATTTGGCAATCCCCCCTCTCCCTTTTACTTCCTTCTACCCACTCTGCCTCCCATCTTCATTTTTCCTCATTGCCTCTGCGCTCAATGTTCACCCTCCCCCTCTCCATTACCTTCATGCTTCTTCCTTTCTTCTCTTTCTGCTTGGCCTAGTTGGGAAGAACCCACAGAGATTATCAGAGAAATGAACCAAAGGGCAGCCAGCCCTCTGGGCAAGGTCAAACAGGCATCCCTTGATACATTTCAATGGACAGTGAAGGTAATGGTTTGGGTCTTTCATCTCTTCCTTGCATGAAGAGGTGCTCACCTCCATGTAGCACTGACTGTACTTAAAATGATTAATTGCCTGGTACTTAGATCTGGGTAGCTACAGGTTACAGCAACATAAAAGCTAATGAAACAGGGAGGAAGTAATTAACAGAGAGCATCTCTGCAAATACACATTGATCCAGCAAGACAAGGAAAGGGCAGGCTCTCTGTGTTGGAATCCAAATGTGAACATGCTCACTTCCAGACTGTTGATCAAGACACAGCACAGGCCAACACAGAGCAGAAGTCACTGCTTTCCATGAGCTCTGAGTGAGCAGCCTCAGTCTACTACATAAAGGGAATCAGTGGCCATTCCCAGCTACTGTATGCTTGGATTTCATGGTTAAAAGCAAAAAGATATCGATTGTTTTTCTCCCAACTTTCTTTTTCTTTGCCATTTCACTCTCTTTTCCTCCAATATCTTTTGGCCCCTCACTCTTTTTCCTTTTCTTCTTTTCACCTCTTTTCCATTTTTCATTGCTCTTTTTCATTACTTTCATTCCTTTTTCTCTTGCCTCCTGACCAGACAAAAGCTCATTTTCCCAGTCTCATTCCTAACCTCTCAGCCTCTTCCAACCCTGGGAGATTCTTACTGGTTAAAGATGCAGCTCTGCTCAGGGTGACGAGAACTCACCCAGCCAATGCTGTGTTTGCCTCCAGTGGACAGGGCCCAGGTAATGAGAATGAAGCAGTGGGGAGACAGGGTTAATATTTAGTTTGCACAGCTTAGTGTAATAAAAGGCACTGCATGCTCCCTCAGTATTTATTGAAATGGATGGATGGATGGATGGATGGATGGATGAATAGATGGGCGGATGAGTGGATACAATTAATGATTTATTATTTTACTCTGTAAAATGTGAAAAATACTACAGCATTCCTTACCATCAAGATCACTAGTATGTTTTTTCATCTTTTACAGTAGAATTGAAAAGGCCAACAACCTGCTCAACATCAACCCTGAGGCCTTCCAGAACCTTCCCAACCTTCGATATCTGTAAGAACTCATGTACTTTGGTACCCCCACTATGATTAAACTGTGCAACCCTATTTTACCAAAAGGCCCACTTGATACTCTGGGGAGCAATTACTTTTGATCAAGGATGGTGGTGGGGGGCAGAAGTGGAGGTGGAGAGATACTTGGTGATGGATTTTAGTTTAGTTGAATGAGCAAATTCTGCTAATATAATTGTTTTTTGTTTTCATTTGCAAAAACAGACATAAGAAATGCCATTTGCATTAATGGGACTGTCACTTGAACCTCTTACAGAACTCAGTCATAATTTAGTGTTAATGAGATGCAATCAAAATTTCTGCTAGCATTTAGCTTGTGACCTTGACTTCAAAGCCATTGTCTCTCTTGTTCTGCATATATGCATTTTTCCCTTGATAAATTACAGCATTTTATTTTGTTTATTTTGTGTGTTTTGGTTAATAACTTAACGTGATATTTTATCAGCAGAGACTCCTAGTGTTTCAGCTCTATCTTTTGGGCCTGCCCCTATCAGCAAAAGCACTGCTTCCTCCACTCAAATGGCTTTCAGATTAGCTGAGTGCTTGACAGAGTCATGAGTGTTATAATAGGACCCCAAAAAATAACAGATAAGAATTTGGTCTCTGGAGTTAAACTTTCTGGGTTTATTTACTAGCTACTGATCACAGGTCGGGACTTAACCTCGCATATTTCCTCATCAAGAGAATGGAAATAACAATGCTTGCATATCTGTTATCTATTAGCATCATAATCATACAAAACCAACCACTTCCCAAAGATAGAGGCTTAAAGCAACAACTATTTATCATTTTTTATCTGTCTGTGAGTTGATCAGTGGAATGGTTCTGCTGATCTGGACTATGTCTGCCCGACCTCAGCTAAGCTCATTCATACATCTATTGTTAATTGGCAGGTCAACTGGAGGTTGGCCACTCCAGATGGTCTCAACTGGGATGACTCAGCCTTCCTCCAAGAGACACTCATTTCTAGCAGGGTAGCATAGTAGGCTTGTTTTCATGGTAATCCCACAGTTCTAAGAGAGACAGCTGAAGATTGCAAGCATCTTAAGGCCAAGATCCTGAATTAGCACACCATCTCTTCTGATGCATTCTATTGGCCAAAACAATTCACTGAATCATCCGGATTCAAAAGGTGAAGATGCTACTTCTTGATGGGAAAAGCTGCAAAGTCACAGCACAAGGGATAGAGAAGGATACACAATTGAAGCCACTTTTGCAATCAGTTTAAAATATTTAAACATTTTTGCCCTAGGCCTCTGATAGTAGATGCTCACTAAATATTAGCTATTAATGATATTGTGATTCTGTGCCTAAATTTTCATTCATAAGAACTGGACTTAACAGGGATAAGAAGAAACACTGGGTCATGATGTGCCTTAGCTCTCTGAGTGACAACTGAGGGAATAAAAGACTTAATAGAGGACAGTCCGTATGACCTGGAACTTCTGCTCTCTGATAGGTACCCAAGAAAGGGTCTGAAAAAGAAATAAGGTCATCTGCCTCTGACTTACTGTCAGAGGTAGGCTGGCTTCATGGGCACACAAGTGCATTGTATAGGGCTTTGTGCTCAGGAGGGCCCCCACACTCAGAGGACTGCTGGGTTTCATTCTCTGCTGTCACCATCTTGAAATACTTAAACAAGAGGCTCTGCATTTTCATTTATACTGTATCCCACAAATTATGTAGCCAGTCCTGCTTAGAGGTTAGGGTTATGAGCTCTTCTACTTTCAGGTTTGGGAGTCTTGATCTCCAAGTTGATCATGTTCCTTAGGGACAGAATCTGTGCTATGTTCTCTGCAGAGGCTAACATGACTAGGCACATAGCAGTGGAGGAAATACGTGATAACAGAAAAGGCACGAACCTCAGAATCAGAAAATCTAGGGATTCATCCTGACTCCATCATTCAATAGTTGAGAAATCTTGGGCCAGTCACTGGACTTCTGAGAGACACACATGGCTTATATGAGCCTCAAACAAGATTTAGATATGAAAATATTTTGTCAACTACGAAGTGCTCAAAAACATTAATAAATGTATTTGTAGAATAATTATTTCTGGTTGAATACTCAACGTCTACCAGCCCATCCTCAGGAAAATTCTAGTAAGTGTTGAATAATTATGCTGACGATTAAGACTTTCAGCTTTTACCTACAAGTGCTTGGCATGGGTTCAAAAAGAGAAAGTTGGAGCATGCCTTTGCATTTAAATGAACAGAATGGAAAAGAAACTATATATGAAAAGCTATGATTTCAGGAGGACTGGAATCCAAATAGAACATTGATATTTATTAGCTAGCTGGTTAATTACTTTCTCTAAACCTCAGTTTCCTTATCTATAAATCGAGTGGGTGTAAAAACCAAATAAGATTGTGCCTTTAATAAAAAATCACTTTGCAAATTTTTTTTGTATAAAAACTATAAAGAACTATAGAAATATAAAATTATTAGTGCCTGTTACCCTTCATTCTTTCTTCCTTTCTCCCAACTCCATCTCTCCCTTCCAGATCCTTCTCTTCCTTTGTTTTAGAAAATGCCAAAGTGGAATATGGGAATCATAGAGCCTTCAGTGACAGAACAAATACTCTCTAGGACATGGAGAGGCATCCCCAGAGGCACTTTCATTCATAAACTATCACATATGGCTAATGCAAAGCACCCCTGCCAAGGACAAACCCAAGAAGAAAACCAGCCCTTCACATAGATATCCCTAGCCTATGATAATAAAAGCATATCTGAGAATGGTGGATTGGAAACAGGTAAATGAGAAATGAGGAATCATTGCAAAATTTGAAGCCAAAGGATTCAGAATTTGACCTCATTATTGGCCAACATCTTGCAGCCAGCACCATTTGTTCTTATTAATGAGAACCCCCTTGGCCCTTCCCTTAGGAGATGAGGGCAGGGGAGATACTTGAACTTGTAAGGATGTGGGCATGGAAAGCACAGCTCCAGACAGAGGAAGGGAGAGAGGGAGATCCTTGGCAGAACAGAGGAAACACAGCTATGCCTTTGCCTCTGAAAAAGGCTGAAATCTGTGCCATCTGCCACTAAGTCCATCCTCTTTGTGTTCTTTTGTCTCACTTTGGGGTGTTGAGTAGTCCTCAGTCCTGTATAAAGTTCACACAAAGTTGGAGGTGACCAATTCCAGCCATATCTTTTTCTGAGAGAAGGTTATTGTTCTCAAGTCATTTTAAACCTCTTCCTTAACTGAAGAAAGAAAAGCACAAGGAAGGATTTGGAAGGGATTATGTCACTGTCAAGGGATTCTCCTTGATTGCTCTGAAAAATAACATATCATTGTCTTAGCCAGTTTGGGCTGCTCTAACAGACAACTGTAGCTTGTGTAGCTTAAACAATAAATCATGGTGCTGGAGGCTGGAAGCCCAAGATCAGGATGCCAGCTGGCCAGTTCTTGATAAGGGCCCTCTTCCTGGTTTGCAGACAGCCATCTTTCCATTGTATCTTCACATGGCCTTACCTTGGTGCATATACACACAGAGAGAGATCCCATGTCTCCTCCTGTTTTTGTAAGGGCATTCGTCCTATCATGAGGGTCTTACCCTTATGATCTTATCTAACTCTAATTACCTTTCAAAGGCTCCACCTCTAAATATCATCACATTGAGGGTTAGATTCCAACATATAAATTTGGGGAGGACACAAACGTTCAGTTCATAGCAGTTATGTAATTCTACACTGTATGAAATGTTTGCACATCCACTGTTATGTAAATCTCTCATTAGGGAGTTGAGACTAAGAGTTGTCTATCTTAAGGCTTTGACTTATTGTCCAGGGTGGACCTTTCCCAGCTGTGTACTCCTCCTCAGTGTACGGCAACTCTGCCCTCCAAAGGCACTTCTATGCAATAAATAAATAAATAAATTATATATATATATAAAATTCATTATATATATTATATATACATATATAATATATATTATACATATATACATATAAAATATATACATATATAATATACAATATATATAATATTGTATATTATATATGTAATATATATTCAGGGCTAAGACTCTAGAACTTTGAAATATTTTCCAAACTGCCTAGAGGGATCACCTAAACTCATAAGTGGTCCTCTAAATCTGAAAGATTTTGTCAGGGAAACAAAACCTAGTTAAGCTTCCATCTTACACTAGTTAGCTTGGGCTGCCATAACAAAATGCCATATGCTGAATAAATTAAACAACACAAATTAATTTCTGACAGTTCTAGAGACTGGGAAGTCCAAGAGGTACTGGCCAATTTGGTTCCTGGCTGGCAGACAACTGCCTTCTCTGTGTGTCCTCAAATAGTACAAAGAGTGACAGTGAGAAAGTAGGTTGGGTAGGGGAGAGAGAGAGAGAGAGAGACATGGGTGGAGAGAAAGGCCAAAGAGAGACTTGAGTGAGCAAGAGTGAGTTTCTGGTGTCTTTTCTTATATAATGACAATAATCCTAACAGGTTAAAGCCCTACTCTTATGACCTCATTTAACCTTAATTACCTACCAGAAGTTCTATTTCCAAATACAGTTACAGTGGGGATTAGAGTTTTAACAATTGAGTTTTGAGAGAACACAGTTCAGTCCATAGCATATCTTCCATGCTTATTTTCATCTGAGCAGCAGTCCTCACACCTTCATGATCCACAGCAGCCAGGTAGAGGTAGATGGCAACAATTTCAGATATTCTTTGGGATGATGAACTACTTGCTTCAAGACAAAGAAAAAATGCAAAATGGATGAAGGAATTCAGTGGGGACCAGTAGGATTGAGTTGTTGGTTTTGTTTCATTTTTTTTTTTCTTAAGCCAGGATAAATGTTAATCATCACAGCCACTGAAGCAGGAGATTACAAGGGGTAGGGGTGAGTTGCTATTTGACTTGAATGTCCTAATTGCTGCACACGTGTACTTAAAAAGGTTGTTCTGAAGTTCTCCCTGTTGATGCCATTTCATGCTGCTCATTTGATGGCACAGAATTCAAGACAACTAGAAATCAGTGCTCTTCATCAATGCCTTCATGCTTCACTGAGGAACCTTAAGTGGTTAGGAAAAAAAAGACTCATGAATAAAGAAATGTTCTTTAACTTGAAGAATATGCATCAAAGGATTCATCTGGCTGGATTTTTTTGAGTCAATATTGTATTTACAGGCAATATTTCTTTCTTTACTGCTCTGCCTTCCTGGAGCTGACCTTTTGTGTATGAAAGATTATCTATTGATCTGTAAATAACGTTTACACAATATTTTCTTGCCTTTGCATCCTGTCAAAGTAATTCTCAGGCAGCTGGATGTTTCTCTTTGCTGCTCAATAAACCATAATTCCATTTTAGCAAACATTCCACACAGTGCTGTAGGCCCCACCCCCATGCCCCACTGACAACCATCTTCCACTCAGATGTGGGCCTGTTAGACCTCATTTGATTACTGTTAATGGCTGCCACGACATCTCCTTTCTTCAGGTGGGAACAATTCCAGCAGATTCTTCACTGGGACTCCCCTTAACAATCCGGGCTGTTTCTTTCCCAACCCTCTGCTAAGTCCCTCTCTCTCTTTTCTGTGTTCGTCCCTTAAATTTAATTTGGTAGGAGTATTAAAAGTAGCTTTTCTGGTTATAAAAGCTGAACTGCTTTTGGAGGTAGCACAGCAAAGGGACAGAGGGCAGGGAGTCAAGAGGCAGCTCAGAGTAGCAAGGAAGCACGTCAGTGCCACCTGTCTGGGCACAGGTCTCAGCTCCTTCCCTTATTAGCTGCATAAGCTTGCATAATTGGCTTAACTTTTCTTTCTGAAAAGTAGAAATCTTAACATTGCCTGCATCAGACTTGTGTTCATTGAGTTAAAACAAATGTTTAGACAAATGATTGACATTCAGAAAATTCACAACAAATGTTACCCACTCTTATTAAATTCCTGACCCTAACATTTACTAGTTAAGGGTGTCCATGCAAGAGACTTCATCTCTTTGTACCTCAGCTCTCTCCTCTGCTTAAAAAAAAAAAGGAAAAAAAAATTATGATAATTACTACCTTTTAAGACTGGTGTAGGATTAAAAGAGATACTGATTGTAAAGCTTCTGGTATATCATCCAGTCTCAGTAAATGTTTCTGATTTGATGATGATCATGATGATGGTGGTGATGGTAGTGATGATGTCTCTTTTCCTTTCCATTATTCCTAAGGTTTGAAGGCCTCTTTAACTGCTTCTTTAGGACAAAATCTACTACTCAGCATCCTATCACAGAAACACATCATTCATGTTTCTCAAAAGACAAAAGGAACCTTCTTACAGAACGCCTGACATATCCAAAAAGGTCCTTCCAACAAGCAAAACTACATTATCCTGCAGAATTCTCAAAGTTCTTAACCCTTTTATGTTTATTTTATTTTCCACACTAGTGGTCCACAAACTCCCTTGCCATCCCCATTCAAAATAATTCCAGTTTTTTACACAAACAGCTGGTTGAATAATGCCTCCCATTTTTATGTTTGTTTACAATTTAACACTTACCATCCTTTGCTGCTTTTGAACCTGAACAATCCACAGGGTAGGCGGAACACACAGCCATTTTATAGGAGATGTAAGCTGACTTGTCTATAGTCCTTCGTTATAGGGTTCTTCCGACAGGAGGATGCAATGTCCCTACAAAATGAATCATTTTTCTACTTTTGGTGCTTAGCTATGTTTTCTTCTCTATGATGTTGGAAAAAGAGCCATACTTGGACTCATTTTTAGAAGTTATGGTAGCCATGTGCATGGTGGAAAGGCCTGGTGGCTCCCCATTTCTCCTCCATCCTTTTTGAAGTGAATTGACCAATCAGTAAGTACTCATTCACTCAGCCAATCATTCAACAATCAAATACTGAGGTCATACTACACCCCAGGCTTTGTTGTAGCTGTTAGTCTCTCCAACTAAAAGGTAAGCTCTATAAGGGCAGAGGCTTCATTTGTCCTGTCAAACAATATTGGATAATGTCAGGTGGTGATGGTGCTATGAAGAAAAATAAAGCAGGAAAAGTAGAAAGTCACGCTTTAGAAAGGGTGGTTGAGAAAGGATGAAAGGGATGGCTTGTATGAGATATAGGAGATATCAATGGACAGCTCTCACTTCAAGGAGCTCAGTCCTTTGGGGAGAAAAGACTATCAAACGTTAACCTCTGGAAATAGCAATACCTCTGTAGAGCTGTCACTGATCCTGAGTGACAAGACTGACCCAGTGCCTTAGGCCAGACTAGTTAGGGAAAGCTTGTTGTGGGCTTCTTGGAGGTAACACAGCTGGAACATCAGTGACAAATATGATTTGGAAAGACATAAAAGAAGAATAAATTTCCTGTGAAAGACAGAAGTGAGTACTGTAAATGTATAGAATGAAAGAACCATGGAGATTATAAAGGATGAAAAGAAACTGAGTCCCAACTAAAAAGAAGGTGTGTACTGGGAATGAGTATGACTAGATTTGGATGGATTGGTTTGGGTAAGATTGGGAGAAAAATTAAGGAAGAGAAGTTTAGGCCTAAGGCAGTAGGAAAAAATAAGTTATAACACATTCTTGAGCAGCAGAGTGACGTAATGAGAATGATTTGGACTGTAAGTTGACCAATAGCAGGGTACAGACTATACTATAGGGAGACCTGTTAAGGGGCATGCATTAGTCAGGGTTTTCTAGAGGGACAGAACTAATACGTTAGATGTATACATAAAGGGGAGTTTATTAAGTAGTATTAACTCACACAATCACAAGGTCCTTCAATAGACCATCTGCAAGCTGAGGAGAAAGGAAGCCAGTCTGAGTACCAAAGCTGAAGAACTTGTAGTCTAATGTTTGAGGGCAGGAAGTATCCAGCATGGGAGAAAGATATAGCCTGGGAGGCTAAGCCAGTCTAACCTTTTCACGTTTTTCTGCCTGCTTTATATGCTGGCCATGCTAGCAGCTGATCAGATGATACCCACCCAGATTAAGGGTGGGTCTGCCTTTCCCAGCCCGCTGACTCAAATGTTAATCTCCTTTGGCAACACTTTTACAAACACACCCAAGATCAATACTTTGCATCCTTCAATCCATTCAAGTTGACACTCAATATTAACCGTCACAGGGCTGTTGACATAATCCAGGGATACAGTAATGGTGGCACCTAGAGGGATAGAAAGGCATGGTTCGATGGGGACACACTTCTAAAACAGAATCACTGGAATATGTTTTACGTCTGGGTCAGACATGTATCTAAGTGGTTGCAGCGATTTTTCTTTTCCCACTCACTTTCAGTAACCCCTAAAAGCCTCTCTTCCCCCAGTACCTCCTCCTAAGCACTTCCTACACAGAGTCATCCTGCAGATATCACTCCTCGAGAATCCAGTCATCTTATACAGGACTGTGATTACAGTGAAGAAATTATTAGCCATCTCCCCGGCTGGCAGTGTTGCAAGTATCTAAGGATGTTGCCATGACTACAAGGATGTTTGGGCACAATAGAGATTTACAATTGCTTCTTTTATCAGTAATCTGTCTGGCAGAGCCAACTTTGCCTACTCTTGTCAACTCTAGGAAAATGTGGCCAGTTTTTCCTTCCAGAACACTGATGTTCAAGATGAGATTTCAGCCCAAGCATGTCATCTCCAGGAGGCAAGGACTATCTCTTGACTGCAAAGGTGGGACAATTTTCATGCTGCTTACCCTTCCTCCCTGTTCTCCTCTAACCTGTTCAGTATGCGTTCTCCTGAAAGAAGCCCAAGTTCTTTCCATCAGCAAAGAGATCACTTGATCCATCAATTTATATCAACATATTCAGATTCTGGTATTCTCCTTTCAATAAGAATTTGCATTTTTGAAAGAGGAACCTGAAAAATGTAATGCTAAATCCAAGAGTTGGTAGTGATGGACTCCATGGCAGGAGGACTTCCAAGAGGGAAGAAAATTTCTACAGGACCCACTCAAATAGCACATAGGTGACCACCTACTCTACCCATTTGCAGATTCGATGCACTTTTATTTTCATAGGATATGCCTTCTTACAAGGTAGTTGTATCCTTACCTCATTAATTTTGAAATAAGACCTGTCTCTCTTTCATCACCAGAAATCAGATATAAGGACAAGTCTAGAGAGGATTAGGTGAGAAGCAAGTCTCAGATTAGCCTAGTAAAGCTCAGCTCTAATTTTTTTCTTATTGCTATATCATCCTCATCAGACACCCCCCATCAACCAGTGATATACTAATCTCTTCAGGTCTCAGTTTCTTTATCTGCAAACTGAAAATAACAAAATATGCTTCAAGAGCCTAGTCAAATGAGGAAAATGGAAAATCCTCTAAGATCTACTCTAGCCCTCAAGTGCTTAGTTTCTGAACTGTGATCTTCATGAATCTGGGGCTCCCAGTATCACTGCCTGTCCTGAGATCATCATATTCGAGCCCCACATGAGGGGCCCTGTATGGAAAGAGGAAGTAATTCTGTAAGATAAGAACATTTAGCATCTTGCGGACCACTTCACTTCCCAGCTCCTCTTCCCCAGGATTCAAATGTTGAGATCATGCAGAAGCAGTGAGAAGCTTAAATCAGCTGTAAATTACTCATAAATTAAGTACAGCTAAAGTGCACCTCCTAGAGCTAAAGGACAGTCATAGATGTATCCCTGCCACCCCAGTCCCTGACAAATGAGAACCACCACCTCAGCAGAGCCCGAGAGGCACTGGATGTGGAAATGATGTTTAAGAGGCAGAAAGCACCCAGCAGTCATTAGAGCTGGCCTGGGAAGGAGAAATCCTTGGCAGGGCCTGCCTGGGGCACAAGCAGAATGACAGCTTGGACAGTGGAAACTGAAGAGACATTAGGCAAATACCCCACCCCCCCATGGAAAATAAACTGCTGCCTCTTATTCCACTACTAAAGCCTCATATTGGGAGGTTTAAAAGGTATCTTTGTCCTTACAGACCCTTTTAGATTTGCAATTATCCCTGGGACAGGCCACACATTAAAAGCTACCCATCTCCATGGGGATGGGCCAGAGGAGGCAGGGCAGGGCAGCAAGGGTAGTCAGGACATAGAGAGAAAGGAGAGTGTCACTCAGGTTAACTCAACCAGATTCTGCACTACTCCAGGGGGTGGGGGTGGAGGACCACGTTTTCTCCATCACTATATCCCCAGCGCAGGGAGGGTGGATTACTCATTTTTTTCTTTTATAGAAACCTGGCTGTGATCCAGATTCTTGCACCTGGTTCTCGCCCCACTCTGAAATACTTGCTGAGAGAGACCCACTTTTTCCTTGCTTCCATCTATTTGTTCATCTCTTCTACTTTATCTTTCATAACATGTGTTCTTAGGCTATAAGATCCTGGTACAGGAACGTTTTAGCTGAATTGTCCCAGCTGCCCCCAAACTGTTGATTTATCCTTCTGGGAAGGACGTTGTCTTCCCCAAGGGCAAATATGCAGGAGGAATGCATCCAGGACTCACAAGTCAGCCAGATCAGGACCAGGAAACCATGAAGTAGCTGGAGATTTCCCCACTAGATTCCACTGACATCCAATCCAGAGCAAGGGCCGTGTCCAATTTAATCTCTAGGCCCCCACAGAATACAGGGTCTGCACACAGTGACCCTTCATGAGAATGTGGGCCGGAGTGGTTGAAACCTTTTTGTTTGGGTAGAGAGAGGGGAGCAGCTGCTGTTTTTAGAGAAATATCTTGGGGCGTCACAGAGTGTGAACACTGAAGTGACAAATGCTCCACAGAAGAGTATTTTCATCTTCAACAGACATCACAAAAATGTTCTGCTGTGGTTTAATCACGAGCTCACCCACAGCAAACAATCCACAAATAACATCTAGTTCAAGAGGCAGTGAGCTTTTCCCTCACCCATTTGGAATTCAAAGATAGCAGTGCTAAGAAGAGAGAGCCTGGCATGCTCGAAGGACTTGCAAGGGAAGCAACTAGGCAACCTCCCTCACAATGATCATCCATCGTGGTCTCTCTGGACAATGACCAAACCACGGGAGCCACATAGGCACAGATTCATTCAGCCAGACATCAGGGATAAGCTCTTTTCTTTACAGGAAAGCCAAAGACCCAGGTTCCAGCCCTGGCCCTGCCTGTGAGAACTTTTAAGCAAGTAACAGGGCCTCCTGGGGTGATATGGTCTGGCTCTGTGTCCCCACCCAAATATCATCTTGATTTGTAATCCAAACTGTAATCCCCAATGTTGGGGAGGGACCTCATGGGAAGTAGTTGAATCATGGGGGCTGCTACCCTCCATGCTGTTCTTGTAATAGTGAGCAAGTTCTCACAAGATCTGATGGTATTGTAATGGGCTTTTCCCCTTTGCTTGGCACTTCTTCTTGCTGCCACCATGTGAAGACGGCGTGTTTGCTCCCCCTTTCTCCATGACTGTAAGTTTCCTGAGGCCTCCTCAGCCCTGAGGAACTGTGAGTCAATTAAACCTCTCTCTTTTATAAGTTACCCAATCTCAGGTATTTCTTCATAGCAGCATGAGAATGGACTAATACACTGGGCCTCAAGGAAAATGGACAAAAAAAAAAAAAAAAAACTACCTCATTTCTTAATAAAAGGTTATTGTAAAGAGAAAAGAGGAAGGAAGGGGCAAAATGAAACTGGGTGTGGGAACATGTTGAAACTTAAAAGCAATGAACAAATGCAAGCACTGCTAGTTGTATTAAGGCATTGCTGGATGATATGGGCATGAGTAACAAATCATAATGCAGAAAGCACTTTTACTTTGTATTAATTAACTAGTCTTACAAAAGACCTGTGAAATTTTTACTGGTGGCTCCATTTTACAGATAAGAAGCTTGAGGTTCAGAAATGCTGACTGAATTCCCCGAACTTACAAAATGGGATTAAGAAATTATACTGGGGTTAATGGGTGCAGCACACCAACATGGTACATGTATACATATGTAACAAACCTGCACGTTGTGCACATGTACCCTAGAACTTAAAGTATAATAATAAAAAAAAAAAAAAAGAAATTATACTGAGGAAGAAGGCCCAGGGACACTGAGCTTACTGAGCATCTACTAGATGGCAGACTCTGAACTAAGCATCCTGTTCACACAAGTTACCTTCCAATCTTCTAAAACAGTGAGGGATGCATTTTTTCCAATCTACAGATGAGGTCTTTGAAACTCAGAGATTACAGAGTTGATAGAATTGGGAACTGAAAGCAGGAATGTCAGATTCCAACCCAGTTAATCCTGCATTCCAACACAGCACAGCTAGAGAGATGTAGAATGTGGATGAAGCCAACGTCAGTGTGCCCAGTGCTCAGAGCACAATATTGACACCTTATTAATATGTTTGCCACTTGGAATTTGTGATCATCTTCTTGGGCTAAGTTGAAGTGTACCTAAGAAATAGCTTTCTAAATAATTAATATTAGAAATGAGTTGTGGGAAGGGTATGCAAACTGTTTAAAATATTAACTCTTTTGCAACTCCCTTATGTAATTTAAAAGTAATTGCTTGCCACAAATTGGTACTTTGATTAAAGTTATTCTAACATCAGCAACCAAGAAGATCTCAAAAGGTTGCTGCTTGGCAACTCTGTTAGCTGTGAATCTCACCTAGAGATATCTTTAGGTTTTAAAAGTTCTTATACAGCCAATGCAGTATGTTGGAAGCAACATCACCAAGAGGCAGGGGAGCCAGAGTGCCTGGGTTCAGGTTCCATCTGTTCTACTTTCTACCAGACAAGCTATAATAATTTGACCTCTCCAAGCCTCAGTTTTCTTATCTATAAAATAGAGCTTATAATAGTACCTTCTTCATAGGGTTATGGGCAGGATTAAATGACTTTAATACAGGTAAGGCATGTACAATGGTGTCTAGCTTGTAGCAATGAAATAGGTTAGTATTAACCATTATTATTTCTGGCTCAGATCTAGAGATTTTGAGCAGGTCAGTTACTCTCTCTGAGCCTTGCCTCTCTTATCAGTAAAACGGTAATCATAAGTATGCTCACCTTAGAAGCCTACTGTAAAGTCAAATGAGATCATATGAAATACCTTTGTCAGGTATGTGCTACACAAATAATAAGGCAAGTTTATTTTCAAGTCTTTTTTTCTTAGGAGAAAAATCTGGGTCAGATTTGTGACCTCTAGGAGTGTGGTTCCTTTTCAGTTAGCAGCGTTCTGGTCTATTGCCACTTTAGCCAGCCTCTCACTCAGTCCAAATTCAGACACTGGTCACTGTGTTCCCCAAGCTGGAGGGGGCAGCTATGAAACTTTCTGCATGATCTTTTTAAAGTTCCTCTTTCAACCTAAGTGAAGGAGCAAGCAGCCCCCACCCTTTCCATGGTACAGGAATAGGAAAGGAAAAATCTACAGCTTTCTCCAGAAACCCTTCTCACAAAGTCTCTCCCCGAATTTAATTCTCCACACTGCCCAATGTGCATGAGAGGTTAAGAATTGTGTAAATGGTTTCCAGAAACCTGGAATGTGACATTTCTTCTACCGTTGTGTCTCAGGGAAAACTCCAACTATGACATTGGCTACACTGAGCTCTGCCTTAGCCACGGAGGTACCCCATAGCTTGCTCCAAGTTAAAAGCACAAACAACATCAATAGTGACAGCTACACGGTAGCCCATCACAAACTTTCATTTATTTATTTTTTTACATTCAAGTCAGGCCTATTTTCTCAAAGATTTCTCCTAGGTTTAGTTCCCTTTTGACTTAGTTTGCCATGATTCTTGTTACCGTAATCTGGTTATATGTAGAAGTTAATTGTTGGACTAGGGGTAGGAAGCTGACCTTGTGACTGATACCATTTACAACCCTAGCGTAGTTATACAGAGTCCCTTGCTTTACCTCCCCTAGTTATAATCTAAGAGGTCCGTCCTAAAATGTGCAAACTTGCTGGTGGAGAGTAAACCAAAGTTCACTGGACATAGTCTGCCCTTTTACCAATACAGTTCTGATTTTGTGTATTGTGAACTTTCTGATATACATCATGGTAGAAGAATGGAGTGTGCTGACTGATGGAACACTCTTCCTAAGAGAGAGTTTACCAACCATGTCCTAATAGAATAGCCTTTTTAAAGAATTAGTCTACAGTAAAAGAAGTTGGCATGAATGCTTTAGCTTTTAGCAGAGCTTCCAAGGTTGAACTAGGAAACACCAAACTCAGGATATACTATATAATGAAGTGGGAGTCCAAAGTCACTATGTCTGGGGAAAGCAAGCATACTATTTCCTTCTCTTGGAAATGTATAATAAATAATATCATGGTGAAGTCTCTGAGAATCCTGCAGGAAAGAAGCTGCTTAATTAACGTTATCAACTTATTAACCCAGAATTCCCCAAACGTATTTGAGCATTGTAGCATTTCATCCATAAACAAAGTGTTTGTACTTCTGGAAATACCGTTTCTAGAGAAATGCTCAGTTTCTAAGTTGGAAGACATCGTAGAGGTTACGGAGGCCAAGGCCTTCCTAAACCCTTCAATAGTTACTTGGACATAGTAACTCTATGGTTGCATAGATAGGGAACCACATGCTTATCAGTACAATCAATTTCTTCTTGGGCAACTCTCATAATGAATTAGAATCTGTCTTTAAGGTAAGACAACAATAAGCACCCACATATTACATTAAGAAAGATCTAAATTCAGCCTCTAGCTCTGCTTCTCCTTATATGGCTTTGAGAAAGCTACTGGACTTCTATCAGCTGAGCATCCTCAACTCTAATATGAGGATGGTAACGGTACCTGTCTCCTAAGGTAATGGAGAGGAATACATTAAATAATCAATAGTAAGTGCTTGGTGCGGTACCTGGTACATAGGAAGTGTTCAATAAATGTTGACCATTATTATTATGAATCCCATATCTACTTTCCAGAACAGAACAGCACATATCTATTACCATTTCCACCTGGCAGCTCTTCAGAATCACAGGCTTCTCTTCCCAAGCAAAGTATCCTATGCACTGGACAGTACGATCTTGACTCCTCACCCCATCAGCGAACAAACACACAAACAAAGCATATGTCTCCAAATAAGTTTATTGATAAAGTAGATACACATATGACTGCAGTCTTGTGTGCATTACCATACACAAAAATATTTTAAAGAATGAAATCAAGTCAAGCCTGTAATCCCAGCACTTTGGGAGGCCGAGACGGGCGGATCACGAGGTCAGGAGATCGAGACCATCCTGGCTAACACGGTGAAACCCCGTCTCTATTAAGAAATACAAAAAACTAGCCGGGCGAGGTGGCGGGCGCCTGTAGTCCCAGCTACTCGGGAGGCTGAGGCCGGAGAATGGCGTGAACCCGGGAGGCGGAGCTTGCAGTGAGCTGAGATCCGGCCACTGCACTCCAGCCTGGGCAACAGAGTGAGACTCCGTCTCAAAAAAAAAAAAAAAAAGAATGAAATCAAGATGAATAATATGCTTCGACATTTTCATCTTCTCTTATATACCATTTCACATAGCACAAAAGCCTGTTGTGCTCTCACTAAATATAATAACAATATTTTAGAGAAAGAAATTTCATGGGATGTGCTTCATTATTGTTTTAATCCTTAGTTTTAGAGGTCATTGTAATATTAGATTTTAACAGCTGTCAAAGCTGACAACAAAACTTCACTAAAATAGGTAGATTCAATGGAAGAACAGCTCTATACATATACTCGCTGAGTCATCAAACATAGTGTTTATACCCCTTTTATGCAAATACTTTTGTAAAATTCAGCTAGTATATTTTTTCCCTAACGTCAGTCAGATGTTCTGGCTGACGTTAGGGAAAAAATACACTAACTGAATTTTACTAGTACCTGGAAACTACCTGGAAAATGTTGAATTTTTTATATTTTTAATGAAAGCATTCAAAACTCCATGAAAAACAAACTGGTTAGAAAATTGCATTTCCTTATGTTTAAAATATATACTATGAGAGTTCTCACACATAATGGCATACATCACTTTCAGCAACAAACTAACAATTTCCATACATTTTTCCCAATGCTTTATCTATAGCACAGATTTTTTTTTCGAACCCTATTGCCTTCCTCCTCATTAATATATCACCTTTCACTTAACAAGACAAATCAAGTGTGTCTAATTAGAAAATATCTGCTTTGTACCATTATTTCTGACAGCCATTTGTCGTAGAAAAACTCAACAAACTTAGATCACTTGTCTTTTTGTAAAAAAAAAAAAAAAAAATGTGTAAGTCATCTTTAATTTATCAACTCTGGGTAGTAATTTTCGTTAACTTCAACAAACCTCTAAGTGATAGTATGATCCTGATCAGAAAAGCCAGGAGCCAAAGGCTAAACAGAGTGAGACAGGTAAAAAGGTTGATCCAGGTAGGTTTATCAGAAGAAAGCAGAAGGCAATTAGAGAACAAGGGCAGGAGGAATCTGGGAAAGTCCACTGTGGCTTCCATGTTTTCAGCAGAGCTCAAGGAGTCTCAGGTAGAAGGTAACAGACCAGCCCACTCAAGTGTCATGTAGGTCCCCCAGGGACTCAGATAAGGAAACAGCATTTCGGCACCCAAGAGAACTAGGGAGATATAAGACATGACCCAGGTCCTAGTGGATGGAGGAAATCAGAGTCTCAGATATGGCGACTGGAATATAAGGCTGGAGCATGACCACAGCAGTAACAGTTCCTGGACGTGGGGCTAAGTTTTCCTACAAGGTAAATCTTATTTCCCTGTGTAAAATATAAGAGATCTGAGCCCTGGGGACTTCAACAAACCCCTAAGGCTACACCTCTTAAAAAATGATAAGGCCAGGAGAACTTGAAACCAGACCATCTGGCACCAGAGCTATAATCTTTGAAGCTATGCTACATGCCCTGCTCAAAAACAGAGGCTGATTGCAAATCTAGGATGCTAGGTCAGAACAGAATCTGTAGCCAAGCCGATAAGACTGACCTCTAGGAAATGTTACCCTTGAGCTCCTTAAATTTCCCCTGATTACTACAGAGTTTGGTTTCCATGGAGACTGAGACAAAGAGTTCCAGTTAAATATGAGAATTCAATAGTTCTAGTTTTGAAAACACGAGATTGAAAAGGCACGAAACCAGGCTCTCCTACTATCTCACATAATTTCTTAAACAAAATCATTTTATAGAGAGAAACTGAGACTCTGAAAAGATAAGTGAACTGTTTGGTATTATCCAGTAGCTAGGGAGACCACTGGAACCCAGGGTCTGTAAACCTTACATTGAAGACTTTTTTCATACACCTTCTTACATGCTCTTCCATGTAACTCCACGATTCTGTGATGCTATACCTAGCCCAATGTTTATTTAATGATTCAGAAAGCGTATGTTAGTATCTTTTATTATGTTGTATATAGACATACAAATTTCCAGTTAAGAAGGATCTGTAATTAATAGAAATATCAGTATTAGGAAGCCTCGTAAAGTAGGGAGTCTTCATATACAGTTGATCCTCATTATTTGCAGATTCTGTATTTGCTAATTAATCTACTGCTAAAATGTATTTGCAACCCAAAATCAATACTTGAAACACTTTGCATTATTCTTGGACATGTGCTTGTGCAGAAAGACAAAAATTTCAGTGTCTTGACATAGGTTCCCAACTGAGGTTGAACGACTTTGCATCCTGCCGCCTTGTTTCAGCTGTCATGCTGAAAAGCAAGTGTCCTTTGCATGGTCTATCTAGGGCCTTTTATCTCCATGTTTGTGCTTTTTGTTGGTGATGTCATTGTTTAAAATGGCCTCCATGTGTAGTGCTGAAGTGCTGTCTAGGGTTCCTAACTTCAAGAAGGCTGTGATGTGCCGAAAATACATGTGTTAGATAAGCTTCCTTCAGACACAAGTTATATACTCCAGAACATGAGTTGTGTTAATGAATCAACAAGTATTAAATAAGGTGTCTTTGAATAGAAACACACATAAAACCAGGTTGTATATTGATCAAGCCATGACAAAAATTTTGCCACCAAAGGCTCATAGGAATCGAACCCTGAATTTCCCATGGGGCCAGTGATTCACTAATTCCATGTTTGAGGTGACTTTTAGAACATACTGCTGTGGATAATGAGAATCAACTGTATATAATTAAGCTCAGCCCACTCTTTCTAGTCTTATCCATCATTGCCGTAACTTCTCTCAGAATGGTCAGGAGCAAGGAGTCAACTTCAACTCTATGAAACAGACTTTAAAAACGTAATTAAAAATGTAAAAGAATAAAAGAATCAAATGGCTTAAAAGCAAACAAATCCTGTATCATAGGAAACCAATTAGTAGGTAGAGAAAAGAGTTCACTTCAAACCCTCAGCCTTGGTTACTGGGAAATGTGCTTTGGCAAAAAGGATAAACTAGACATGCAACTGGCAGCATCCTCTCCCTTAATCAAATTTGCCTGAAGCATCTCAATGATCTATTCAAGCCATAGCATGAACTCTGTGGCTGAACTTAAGTCCTAGACTAAGAGAGAGCTGTTTCACACAGTCTCAGAATTATCATTCCATGCCATGGTAGATTTGGTATGGAACAGAGGTTAAAAAAAAAAAAAAAAAAAAAAAAAAAACATGTATTCTTGGTTGACATATGTGATAAGACAGGATGTCTTGTCCTTTTTCCTGGCTTACTTTTCTTACTCCAGTAGTTTAAGTATTCATCTCCACAGTTGGTTCTCAACCACCATCAGTTTGGTCTGATTACTGCTGTGAAGTCCTGAGATAATGGGCTGGTGAAAACATGGGCCACCTCTGCTCAGGGAACCCTCAAGTATTCTTGCTTCCCCTTGCAACTTCATAAAGTGGCTTCTAATGCTTGCCCATCAAGCCCATGGCTTATTTACCATGCTTTTTTACCTAGCTTTAAATTTTCTGGAATCCTGCCTCCTCCCTGCCTTTTAATTTTATTTTTCTCTGCTTCCCGTCCTTTCATCCACCTTGTGTGGTCTGGATATGCACAGTTGCTACTCTTAGTTTAGGCCAAAAGGCTCTGTACTTTCTAAGACACCTGACTTTTTGCCTCTTCCTATAAGCAGTTCTTGGATACTCCAGCCCATATTGTTCCTCCAGCCCCTTCTCTGAACTCATAAGGCATTCATAATCAGTAGCATAGAGTTTGCCACTAGACCACTGTGAGTGTTTCACCTGTGCTAGTCTTAACTCACTCACAAACTCCCTGAAACCAGCACATTGTCTCTGGCTTCCTCCTTGGATAAAATAGAGATTTTATTGGAGGGATGGCACATAGTCCAGTGCAACACAAGCAAATACAGACCCTGTTAACTCAAGAAAAAATAAGAGCCCATCAACACTACTGAAGCTTAATGAAAGCATTAATGATGTTTAGGACAACGAGCCTCAGAGTCTCAGGGTCACCTGTTTATGAAAGGCAAGCATATTATCCTATGGCACAATAGGTGAGAATGGTTCCCAGCAATTACAGGACCCCACTAAGTTTATCCTGATGGGAGAGAAGCTCACTTTCATTATTACAACCTAAAGATTAAGGACAATCAGACATGAAAGACACTAACACCAGCTTAGAATGTAAAACTGACTGTAGAGAGGGAAAACTCTGAGTCAGTTACCTTTCCTTAAAAGATCCATTTGCTGAACTTAAATTCACTGACATTTTACCCTCAGGCCTTTAACTGTTTTTTGAAGATAAACCACGGTTGAGTGAATCAAAATAATTTTGCAGCAGTCATTTGACAAAAGCAAACCCATTGAGACATACAGTTCCTAGCTGATTACCCACTTCCAGCCTCCATCAGACATGAATTTATTGATCAGAGGAGAAAAATGAATTGAAAACTAAGTGTTCATCCGAACTCCATTTCCTGTATTATCTTGGGGTTATAGAGAGTCTCAGCTACAGAATTATCACCAATAATCCATCTCACTTGATGGCCACTAGATCTTTTTAAGTGCCTTAAACTCAGCACTACTGGAATAATTTTAGTCATTTTTTGCAGTGTATTTTCTCTCCTACAAAGACCAAAGATCTCAATGTGCATCTACAGATATCTATAGATATTCCATAAGTGCAGTGGCTATGGAAGCTCATGCAATTGATGTTAAATGATGCACTTGTAACTTTATTATTGAGCAATCATGAATTCTTCATTCTTTCAATTATATGAAACTTATTCATTCACTAAGAGAGATGGGGAAGTTGCTACCCATATAACGTTGAATGAGTAAGCTGTAATAAATATAGGTAGTGAATAATTCCTTGTGAGTTCATCTCTTGACAACACATAGCGTATTACCTGGCATAAAGAGCTTGGCAAACACTGAGCACATTATATGCATCAACTACTGTGCCAACATTGAGTTTTCAGGAAAACCATGAATCTTGCCCTCATATGATTCACAATCTGGTTGAAGAGGCAGACATTGGATAAATAACACAAAATAATATATGGCTCAGAGTTTTGAGGAGTGCTAAAACAGATGCAGTCATATTGAGAATAAATCAGGGGCCCTAATTTAGATTAGAATATATGGAGCTCCTCTCTGAAGAAATGACATGTGTAACTAAACTCTGAAGGGTGAGTTGAAGTTGGCCAGGTGAAGAATGGATGGTTAGCCTTCTAGAGAAAGTACATGCAAATATGTGGAGAAAGGAAAGAACTTAATATAGTTGAGGAACTGAGAGGAAGCCACAGGGGCTAAAACACACTGGAGAAATCGCATAATATAAAGGTGCAAGAGTAGGCAGTAAGGAGTATAAATTTTACTCTAAGTTTTATGGGAAAGAACTAAAGCCTTAACAGCAAAGGAGTAAAACAATCTGATTTACATTTTTGAAAAGAATGCACAGAGCCCTGTATGGAGAATGCATTGGAAAAGAAGAGGAGGATAATATTGCAGACATTCAGAGGGTCTTTCGGGAATGGTGTCAGTGGAGATGGACAAAACTGCATAGAGCCAAGACATATTTTGGAAATGGAATCTAAGAGGGCTTTGAGATGGGCTGGATATCGGAACGTGAGAAAGAAGAAGCCAAGCCAACTTTAACTGTCAAATTAAAATTGATGGATGGCAATCCTATCTATGGAGAATAATTGGGAAGAAGCCATTTGGTGGAGATGATAATGGGGGGAACAAGTTTAGTTGGCTATGTCAATGAGACATTTAGGAGGATATGCAAAGTAAGCTTTAATTAGCAATAGACTAGCGAGGTCAGAGAGCAAGTATGAATCTAGGAGTCACAAAATTGATACTACTTAAAATCACAGGAAGCAAGATCTATGTAGTGAGACCATAGAGAAGATAAACAAAAGGCCCAGACTACAAATAGAGGAAAAGGAATCAACAAAGAATGCTAAAAAGGAGTAATAGGAGAAGGAGCAGAAACAAAAGAGTGCAAAATGACAGAAATCAATAGAAAAGAGTCTGGAAAAAAAATACTAAATGATCCAGAGAGGCTAATAAAGTGACTGTTTAAAGTTTAAAGTGTTTGTTACATTTGGTAGTTAGTGAGTTTGTAGACTTTGGCATGACGATCACAGTTTCAGTTACGAGTTATGGGATGAAAATAGATTGGAGCAGGTTGGAGATCAATGGGATATGAGAAAATGAAGACAGCCTGTGCAGACAACTCTTTCTAGAAGCTTTGCTGTGAATGAAGAAAGAGAAATAGGGAGTTAGGCTAAGTGAAAGAAGCCAGACCCAAAAGTTGCACTCTAGATGATTCCACTGATAGAGACAGAACAAGAGGGTGAATAGAAAGCTCCACCAATTGTCCCCTGTGCAAAGACACCAAATTAACAGCTCTCTACACAGAAAAAAAAAAAAAAAACCTTCATGAGAACTAAAAATAAAGTGAGCACTCACAGTACCTGGTTTTAACTTCCTATCGCTGAAAGAGGCACTGAAGATAGAAAAGACAGTCCTGAATCACTGACACCACCCCTCCCCACTGCCCGGGCAGTGGCTGTGTGGTGTGGACAGCATCTTTGGGCTGTAGTGGGGGACATCGTAGATGATTCCATTGAAGTAACATTTTGGAAAAGGCAAAATTATAGAAACAGAAAACTGATCGGTGGTTGCCAGGGATATGAAGTAGATGAAGAGATGAACTACAAAGGGGAAACACAAGGGAATTTAGAAAGTGGTGGCACTATTCTATGTCTGTATTGAGCTCATGGTTACAGAGCTATATGTATTTGTCTTACTCTCATGGACCTCTACACTGAAAAAGAGTTTATTTTTCTGTATATAATTTTTAAGCACATTAACAACACAACAAATCCTTCAGAAAAGAACCTCTTTTCCTGGATAAAAAGCAGAGGGAGACCAACTCAAGGTCTGTTGAAGTAATTAAAAGAATTGCCCAAGACAGCTTCTATGTGGACATTAGGGAATCAAGAGAGGAAAAAAGAAAAAACAAATCTGAGAACCATCACTGAGAACCCACAGACTGCATTCACTTCCTCTCTAAATACAGAGGCAGAGAACAAGGCACCAAATCTTCTTGAGTCATAAACCCAAAAGGACATATGGCCCTTCACAATGATGAATATATCAATGAGGGTTCTTTAGGTTGCATGCAACTATCACCACCTTCAGCTTAAGTAAGTCACATACGGAAAACGGAAATGGCAGTAGAGAGGTAGTATAAGGATTTCAGGTAACTCACAGGAGTGAGGGAAATGACAAAGAACAATGTGTCCAATAATTCATGTGTGCCTCTAAAAACCCTCACCATTGTTGTGGCAGCCAGTTCCACCCAAATTTCATCCAACTTCATTCAAGTGCAACTGGATGACACCCAGCCTATCTTTGTAGACCTCTCACTTCCTACTCTGGGGCTTCTCGGGCACCACTGTGAGAGATGCCCATCAGGAACTCACTGGGTGCTTACAAATGTGCAAGCCATAAGTGAGGAATTAGCATCATAGGATCACCTTTCACCAATAGGAAATAGGAGTTCTATGGACACATCCTTTCCTCACTACTCTCCTTCACTCAGATCAACAGTTCTGAGGTCCATTTTTTAAATATCCTAAATCAAGTCCTTGGGATTAGGAACTAATCACCAGTAGTGGTAGTATTGCTTAGCTTCACCTCCTTCCCAGTTTCACTCCCTGTCCTGAATGCTCTGAAAACATGCTATCAACTATATTACCCATAGCTAGCCTTCTTCTCAGGTTCTGCTTCTTGGGGAAGCCAGGCCAATAGAGCCAGACCTTGGGAAGGATCCAGGGTAGGTCTGAAATTTTCAGCTGTAGAAATTTAATACCATCTCTTAAGGGTAATGACAGCAGAAGCTCTAACCAACCTCTAACCACTTCCCAGGAGAGAGTCTGATTGGCCCAACTTAGGTCACATGCATACCCTAGGGTCATAGGGCATGGAATTTCATGCTGTAATCCCAAGAGAATCACTCTGAGTGGAGAAGGGAGTTTTCCAACAAGTAGGATGAAATAAGGGAAAATTTAAGAAATGTTGTTACTAGTTGGAAGTTGCTTTAGGGTCAGATTAACTTATCAATCTTTACTTTTTTTTAATGTATACTGTGGCATCCTAATCCTCTTGTGACTGTAGTGTAAGTTTCTTTTCTCTAAGGAATCAACAGCTTTTAAGACCCTGGAATGAACCTTAAAATAGAAAACATGAGCATAATTCAGGTATATATGGGCTTTTCTCGTAGGTTTTTTCTGATGGTTCAAAATTGATATTTTTATTCTGGAAAGTTCATGCTTTAACAAGTGTTAGAGCCATTCATTTTCACTAACTCTCATTTTTTTTCTCTCTAGGTTAATATCCAACACAGGTATTAAGCACCTTCCAGATGTTCACAAGATTCATTCTTTCCAAAAGGTTTTACTGTAAGTTTTTTCCTTGAGCGACTATCAACTGTTTACTCAGTATCTGTCTTGCCCAACGGCCATCTGGGTCTTTAATATGCGTTGTGTCATCTACAACCTTCAAAGGCATTGCTCTGAGTTAGCAAAGATAGGGAGGCCAGAAGTGAGGTCTTTGATTTTACCTGCAGGCCAGTCAATATCAGTTTGGAGGAAATTGACAGACCCCTCAATAAGAGTATTGTTCACAAAACCAGCATATAGCAAAATCAAAAAGTTGCTCATTTTTTCACTTTAATTACTGCCCTCCACACACATACACAACACCCCCTCTATGCCAGCATCCTATCCTCTCCTTTCTAGAATTTCTATGCTGCCCTGGGCACAAAGAAACTATCTAACACATTCACATTAAAGAGTTAATGACAGGCTGTGTTTGCCTTTTCCCAAGGTATTTGTATTTTGAAAAAGAAAGAGGAAAGGTAGCATATAATGGCAATTATTTCCAATAGTGAAATTGTAAGAATATGGACAGATCCAAAAGGAAGAGATGCGGAAGGGGTGTAAGGAGTTAGGAGAGAGGAAGGAGCTAAGCAAGGAGGGAGAAGAGAAAGAAGAAAATACTAAAATCTTTCAGAATTTCTCAAATTGTTCCAAGCTGTTCACTACATTACTTCTACAGCTGTTACTTCCATATTTACTTCTACATGTTAGATCAGACCTAACAGGGAAGATTGATCGGGGAAATAAGGAATACAAACAGAAAATGAGACTTTACTCATCCTTTCATTCAGAAAAATAAAAATCAATGATAAAACCATTCGGAGACCCAAGGAAAATAGAAGGAAACTAGTTGTAAGAAGGGGGTTGACATGAGGAGAAGGCCCAACTAAGATAACCAAAGAAGTTAGACAGGAGGTGAAAGGTCAACTTAAGTGTTGTTACATTAAGGTGAAATTATTTAAGAAAACCTTCAGAAGAAAAAAGTGGGCCACACACAGTGGCCAATGGCTATAATCCAGCACTGTGGGAAGCCAAGGCAGACGGATCGCTTAAGCACAAGGGTTTGAGACAAGCTTGGGCAACATGGTGAAACCCTGACTTTACGAAAAAATACAAAAATCAGCTAGGCGTGGTGGTGCACACCTGTAGTCCCAGCTATTCCGGAGGCTGAGGTGGCAGGATCACTTGAGCCTGGGAGGTTGAGGCTACAGTGAGTTGTGATGGCACCACTGCACTCCAGCCTGGGTGACAGAGCAAGAGACCCTGTCTCAAATAAAAAAGAAAGAAAAAAAAAGACACTGAATGTCTGCAATTCCATTTGTAAGAACATACTAAAGATAAATTAGAGACAATTTTTTCTCCCAACTTTGAGCTGATGAGCTGACCATCTTCTTAACAACAACTAATTATATTAATACATTACCTCAGCTAAAGACCACATCATGCCAGTTAAACTAAATGTTGGAAGGTTACATGAGTAGAGCTGATGTAAATATCTTATTTGTCTGTACTTTCTTCTAGAGACATTCAAGATAACATAAACATCCACACAATTGAAAGAAATTCTTTCGTGGGGCTGAGTTTTGAAAGTGTGATTCTGTAAGTAAGGGGAAAAAAAAATCCAACAGAGTAACATTTAATTTTTCATTTAGTGATCTCTTTCTCATAATTGGATGCTCCTTTTGTGTTTGGGTAACTTTGGCATTTCTCCACTTAAATCACTCTCCGGTTCTGCATTTTTCTCTTGTCTTTACATTTCAGAATCACAATGTGGAGTCATGTTAATAATTTATGACTCTGTGGTGTGATTCAAGTATTTAAAATTGCTGTTTGAATGATGGTCCCCTGTGATACAACATCTGTTCCAAAGGACAGAATAACTCATGCATCAATAAAGCTAGTTATTGCCTGGCAAGGCTTTTGTTGCCCAAAGAAAAAGATCAGGAAGGAGGCCCAATCAGGAAGATAAGGCAATTCCCTCATAACCATGTCAAGCAGCTCCTGCTGAGGCCCATGCTGAGCATAAGATGACTTCTCATTTTCTTGAAACAATCACATTTTTTAATGAGCTTGAGTTCCTCTCTCCGACTTTTGGGAAATCCTTTTAAATGCACTCTGTATTGTTAATGAAAGATCTTCTAGTCATTTGTGCCAGTAGCCCCTGTAGCAGTTTATCCACTCACCAGGATGGCCAAGAAATAGGACAGTAAGGGCTACCTAAGTATGCCTGGGATCCATGAAAGTTAGATGCACAGAATGGCATTTGGAGACCCAGTAATTGCAATCATTTCTGTAAGATATGAAAAGCATTTTGTCGATTTCACAAATTGTTGTGTTTTTTAAAAAATACAACAGTATGAGTTTTTAAAATATGCCTATATGTACAAAAGGTAAATTCCAGCCCATAAAGAATTTTAGCCCTCTTCAATTATATGATTCAGAGACCCAGCTGTTAAAAGAAAAAAGAAATAGTAGACAGATTATGACACTTTGATGACTAAAGCTAAGCTCTGTATTTGATGTAAATTAATTACAGAGAACAATGGAAAAAGTTTGAAAACAGATTAGCATAGAAATGGAATGTATGCAGGGAACAATACAATTAAATCAAAGGAATGTATTCAAAATACATAATTAGAACAAAAGCTATAGGTGAGTGATACTGAATCATTTCACGTAAGCTCATGATATTTGAAGTGAAGTGGGTGTGGGTGTGTGTGTGTTGGGGTGTGTGTGTGTGTGTGTGTGTTGAGATGAGGTGATCGGGTACAGAAAGGGTGAGAAAGAGAAAGCAGAAGGAATAAACTAAAATGCAATCAGAATGAATGATATTCAAAGGGAAAAAACGCACTTATTCTAGGAGTAAAGAAGGAATAATTTAATCTGACTGGTCTGTGATGCAAGAGTTAAAGGAAGAGTTAAATAAGGGAAAGCAAGCTAAGAAAATGTTTTTAAAATGGGCTTTTAGAGATGAGGGTAGTTAGCTAGGGAGTTGGCAAGGGGCAGGCAGAGGGAACAGAATAATAAAGACCATGAAGACCACCCGCCTTTTATAAAAATAAAAATAATTGGTCAGGCGCGATGGCTCACGCCTGTAATCCAAGCACTTTGGGAGACCAAGGCGGGCGGATCACGAGGTCAGGAGGTTGAGACCATCCTATCTAATACAGTGAAACCCCATCTCTACTAAAAATACACACACAAAAAAAAATTAGCTGGGCATGGTGGCAGGCATCTGTATTCCCCGCTACTCAAGAGGCTGAGGCAGGGGAATCACTTGAACTTGGGAGGCGGAGTTTGCAGTGAACCGAGATTGCGTCACGGCACTCCTGCCTGGACAATAGAGTGAGACTCCGTCTCAAAAAATAATAATAAAAAATAAAGTAAAATAGAAATAAAAAATTAAAATTAAAAAAATAATAATACAAAGAGCTTGTGCAAAACAGTGAATACATAAGTCGTATTGACCTGCTGAATTGTGAAACAAATATAACAGTAAAAGGATTCCTGGGCTACTTCACAGAGGGACATTAGTGATAAATGTAATTAGTTATACTTGGATGTTTATGTTTATTTGGGTCTTTCTTAAAATATGTTCATCTATGTTTATTTTAAATACAGAGACTTAAAATAAATGTTATAATGTGGCAAACATTCAATTTTTTATAGAAAATATGTAATTAAGTGGGAGTGTGCTCATATCATTCTCGTAGTTTTGCATAGTGTGTTTATATTGCTCTCACAGTATCACTGACCTGATTTTTTTGTCCAACCATAAGACAGAAGGCAAAGCATTTTAAGTGACCTGGTCTCAACTCTCCCCAAGTAGAGGCAAAGAACCCAAGGAAGTAAGAACTTCTGACATAGCTTTGCAAACCCAAAGCTACAAAAGAAACATACAGATCCTGTCTGCTTTTTCCTAACTCCTGTTCATGGACCCTAATTTCTCGGAATTTAGGAACACACTTTTCAGGAAAGGAGTTTTCTTTAAAGAGTGAATGTTTCTCAAACATCTCTCTAAAGGATAAATTCACTTTTGTGGAAACAGTATCTATTCTTCTTATTTTGGCTGTCCCTTAATCCACAGACAATAAAATCATGTAATTCATACTTAACACAACTTAAGTCTCCAATCGTTTCTAGTTTAGCAGCTTCGATGCAGGGGTGCTTTCTTCCTATGGGGACATATAAAGCACACTCAGGGAAAAAATAAAAATAAAAAAAAAAGCATGGCAAATGGCACTGATGACTGTCAAAGTATTCTATGGATAGCCATTCTCAAAATTCTGGGAATACTACACAGTTATAAAAAAGAACAAGATCATATCCTTTGCAGCAACATGGATAGAGCTGGAGGTCAATATTCTAAGCAAACTAACACAGGAACAGAAAACCAAATACCACATGTTCTCTCTTTTTTTTTTTTTTTTTTTTTTTTTTTTCTTTTTTTTGAGACGGAGTCTGGCTCTGTCGCCCAGGCTGGAGTGCAGTGGCCGGATCTCAGCTCACTGCAAGCTCCGCCCCCCGGGTTTACGCCATTCTCCTGCCTCAGCCTCCCGAGTAGCTGGGACTACAGGCGCCCGCCGCCTCGCCCGGCTAGTTTTTTGTATTTTTTAGTAGAGACGGGGTTTCACCGTGTTCGCCAGGATGGTCTCGATCTCCTGACCTCGTGATCCGCCCGTCTCGGCCTCCCAAAGTGCTGGCATTACAGGCTTGAGCCACCGCGCCCGGCCATGTTCTCTCTTATAAGTAAGAGCTAAACAATGAGAACACATGGATTCTAGGAAGGGAACAACAGACACTGGGGCCTACTTGAGGGAGGAGCGAGAGGATTAGAAAAAATATCTATTGGGTACTACGCTTATCACCCAGGTGATGGAATTATTTGTACTCCAAAGCAGACTACCTATGTAAAAAACCTGTACATGCTCCCCTGAAACTGAAAGTTGAAAAAAATTCTGAGGCCCTGTTCTAAAAGTAAATATATTTTTAAAGCAACCAGCAGTGAAGGATTATCAGACACTAGCCTAGTGAATCAGAGAAGTAAGCAATAAAAACCCACTATGTAGAGGCTTCTGAGCCCTTCCCAACCCGCACTGCACCCGGGTAAGCAGAGTGCCTGAATGGGGAAAGCACCCAGCTATGGCCAGCCAGGAGAATGTCCTAATTCAGAAGAAATAAAACGAGGCGACATGCATGACAGCTCCCAGCACTCTGGCCTCAGGAGAGGCCTGCTTCATACATGCTTCCTCTGTTCCTCAGTCAGCCCATCTCCCTTGCCTGCCCCTCAATGAGTTTTAAAGGGCCAAGTCCCCAGCACCTCTACTCTTTAGGGTGAGAGCAGAGTGTGCTTCTGTAGCTTCCTGAGCCTCTGCTGAGTGAGCACACTGGCCTTGTTCCCAAGCACACAAAAGGGTTAAGGTAAGCCTGTGATGCAGTTATTCCTTAGTTGATGTTCTGCCAAGGTTGTTGTGGTCATCATCATCATCATCATCTGGTTTTCATATAGGTACTTCCTCTCTTAAGAGACCAGGGGTGCGTGTAATAAGTGTCGGTTTCCCTTTGTTACTAGTTTTAGATTCCCACAGACTAATGTAAACCGAAGGGCAGCAGTTCTGAACATCATTTTTTATGTGTGTGATGATCCACTGTTGATAACATGAAATACCATCCTCCTCCCCACATGATGGTATCTGTTGATTGAGATAATCCATAAAGACAAAGGGATATTTGAATACAATAATTATTTAAAATTAGTTTATGTTTTATTTGATTATAGCAACATCGATTTACAGGACAGTTATATGCAAGATATATCAATTATCTAATCGACAGACAAATAGGTGGAGCCTGTATGGATTAAGGATCAGCCAACTACATATAACCCAGAGGCCAAATCCAGCTCATGAGCTAAGACAGGAAACACTAATATTGGATCTAAGTTAAGCAAAATGTTATCTCCCAGTAAAAATTCTCTTAATATTAGACCTATATTACAAAAAAAATAATTATTACACTTTGAATTTGGTCAATAAAAAATTGTGGAAATTGTTTTATAAGTACCTAAAGTACTTACATAATATTTTTTATTTTTGCCTTTTGGCCCATAAAACCTAAACTTTATTATCAGGCCCTTTACAGAAAAAGTTTGCTGAATCCTGTATTTGATCCAAATCCCCAAGGGATCCACATCCCACAGCTGCCCCAGCAACTTCCACTATCCTGCAACAGTCAGGAGTCCAGATGTTCCTGGGATAGGCTTTCTCAAATGGCATGGGGGTGCATAGCAACTTCTTTGCCATCAGAACTCACCAACTGGTTGTGGATGTTTTAAAAGATTTACATTGCCCTTTTCTGGATTTCTTTAGCTAATTAATTTTCAAGAGGAGGAAAAAGACATACAGTTGTTCCGCTGTGACTTTAAGTGTTTTCTGGCTGCCCATGGCAGGCCAGTAAAGAGTCCTGGACACACAGGAGCTTCTCTGGGTCAGCTTTCTGAACAGTGTTCTTTGCAAACCCACTAAGCCAGACAGGGTAAAGAACCTGACAGCAAAACAGGAGCAGGTGGTCAGAGGCTCTTCGGGCTAAGCTCTCCTGACCTTGGTATCTGTTTTTGCTTTTAGATCCACTCAGGAGCAGAGCAAGGAAGAGCTGTAGCCCAAGGTGTCCTTGGGCTCCACTGTCCAGGGAACCCTGCTCACTGACCTTCTTAGCGCAATCAGGATGGCTGTTCTACACCCATCTCCACCTCCCCCAGAACCTCCTCCCATGCCCATTCACATCACCTTGCCCTGCCACAGCCCACATTCTCTGTAATTGATTTCTCTTCCTTTCTGGCTTAACCCAGAGCCACCTCCACAAACCTCCAATAACCAGGTCCCTATGGGTCACAGGAGATGTTCAGGTTGTCTGACAACTTAATTAGATCACTTTTGATGACAGCCAGGCCTGCTGCTGTGGGTGATCATGGGTGAAAGGCTTCAGACCTTAGAGAAAGGTGACACAAAACGTTCTTTCTCTGTCTTATAAACACTTGTTCAATAATTGTATGATTCCTGTCCTTCAGGATGAGAAAGATCTGTCGCTCCCCGCATTGCTTCTCTATACACAAATGATGTGTGTAAAGACCTTAGTTATAGAATCCAGGCTGCTCTGCCTAAGTGTGCCTTTTCAAACTTAAATTTCATTTATTCCTTTGAAGAGGTAATACATGCACATAATACAAACTTCAAAAGTTACAAAAGATTATACAGCAATAAATCAGTCTTCCTCCCACCCGTGTCCCCAGGCTTTAAAGGTGGCATTTTCTTTATGCCTCTAACCTGTGCTGTCTGCCCTTGCTCAGTGCTTCCAATTATGAAACCCCTGTATTGTTTGCATCTGACGTTATTGGTTTTATAATAAGCCTTTTATTTCAGATGGCTGAATAAGAATGGGATTCAAGAAATACACAACTGTGCATTCAATGGAACCCAACTAGATGAGCTGTAAGTAGCCCTGACTAATCTTCCAGCCCATTTAAAGGGAAATGGCTCTTATAACAGCAATATTTATGTGGCTTTGTGTTTTCCTTCTTCTTTCCTCAACCCCATCCCCAGGAATCTAAGCGATAATAATAATTTAGAAGAATTGCCTAATGATGTTTTCCACGGAGCCTCTGGACCAGTCATTCTGTGAGTAGCTTTCCCCATTTCTGTGTGTAAGAGCTCAGTTTGTGTAAGTTAGAAGTCAACTCTCTGCAGCTAGGGGAGAAGCTTCCAAGGCACCACTGGCCATCAAGTTCAATTTTTATTCATGTCATCTGCCACGATTTAGAGAGACAATTTAAGGCTTACCCACAGTCTAACTCTCCATAAAAAAGCAATACTAATAATAACATGTAATGAGCATGCACAGAGTGTCAGATGATGTTCTAAGAAGCTAAGATGCATTTTCTTGTTTAATCCTTATAATCACCCCCTGCGGTAGGACCTCTTATTCCCATTTTACAGAAGGAAAAACTGGCTTCCCTGGAGAGGTTAATTCACTCACTCAAGGTTATACAAGAGTTACAGCAGGGATTTAAACTGATCTAACTCATGGTACAGACCCACATCTACTCGACTATGTGTCTCTTCCCTGGAAAGGAAAGCACAATTCTCCATCATCCTCAACACCCAGGAGCTTCCTTCTATCCAATGAGACCTATATATACATTATTTTTGGATCCTCTTTCCAAATCCCTTGTGATACATTCTGTGCCTCATAGCCCTGCATCAGCACCTCTCCTCTTGTCATTTCCTTACTTCCATCTTTCCCTCCAAAAGTGACATTCCCATCTTCTCTTCTTGCCTACACTTCCCCTTCCATCAAGGATCATTCCAAAGTTCTACCTCCACAAGTCTCTCTGACAACCTCACCATCAGCGACTTCTTCCCGTGGCTCTCATGGCCTTTATGGCTTCTTTAGTGGGGGGACAATCTGCATCACAATCACAAAAAGGCTTTTTAAAAATGTGTTCCTGGCCTCTAAGCAAGACCTACTACATTTACTGAAGAAAGTACTTCAAGAATGAAGAAAGGAACCCAAAAGGAGAGAATGAGGTACAAGAAGGAATGGTGAGCAGAGAAATAGATAAGCATGTTAATAAATCTACAATTTTACTAAAGGATCCTTACGTAATCTGCCTGAAGTCAAGTCAGGCATTTAGGAGCCACCCACCTGAACGTCTTATTTGGCAGCTGGCATATGCTACTATGTGTGGTTATCTACCCACCTACCCACCAACCATCTATATGTGTCACTTTTATCTTCACCAAATAGCTAATATTCTCCTTCAGGCTGGAGCCTGTATACCTCTAGAATTAGACCTGGTATGGAGAGTCAGAATTTTAAATATTTATTATTAATGATAAAGGGTGTGTTGTGATCCATACGTGAGATTCTGCTGCTTTGAAGAAATAAATATACACTTTAGGGTAGATTTCTCATCCTGACCATGTTCAAAGATTATTTGAGAATGCCTGGCTTGAGATAGACAACCTATGCAAATGGAGTATCAGTGTGATTAAAGCAGAGATATAGAGCAGACTTCCTTGGTTTAGACCAATTCTTACCTCTCTAAGCCTCAGTTTCCTCACCTAAAAAACGGCCAAAAAACACCTATTTCCTATTATTTGAAGCATAAAACACAAACACATTAATATTTTTTCACTCATCAAATACATTTTTAAGCAAGACTGATCCTGTGCCATGAAGGAAACAAAGGAAAATTCTTCCTCATAGAAAGCTTATATTCTCATTGGAGGTGGGGATAGAGAGGAGTCAGGCAATACATTAAATATACAACTTAATATATCAAGTCATGATATATCTATGAAGTACAAGGAAGGACCCAGGGCTAACAAATGGAGAGTGTTGGGCATATAGTCCATGGATTCAAGTGCACTCAAGTATACAAAATACTCAAAACTTGTATTGCTTAGTTCATGTTCCCTGTTCCTAGAGTGCTTGGGAGACAAATGAATTTTGACAAGTACTTTCGATGTCTTTGACCCCCACAATAGCAGCATGTCAGTTTCACTTAGCAAAAAGCCCTAAAAGTGTTGAATGTTCCTAAGTAGGCATCTCTATCTGTTCATGGACGAATATTTAAGTGATGGGTGGGTTTCCATATGTGACCTGTACCAGGTACAATATTGAATCTATAGCATCTTAACCTACTACCTGCTCCTGAGAATAGTGAAGTTGGATGAGATCCCCCAACTCCTTCGTTATCCAGCTGAAGAAATCAGAACCAGAGGAGGGAAGTGATCTGTTAAAGATCACACTGCAACTAGAAGGGGCAGTCTGGACCAGAAACTAGGTCTTCTGCCTCACATTCCATGTGTTCCCACCATACCATGTTGCCATAAATACGTTTAATTCAACATCTAAAAGTTATTCGGTGAGGCCCCCTGCAACTGGTTGTGAGCTAAAATAGAGAGGAAAATAACTATTAACACCAGCCTCCCAGTCTAAGAACACCAGTCAATGTTACATAACCATGGCACAGAAGAACATCTCCTGAGGTTGCACAAGCAGATTTCAGGCTAAGACACTGCACAATGTATCTCATAAGAATGTTTAACAGAGAACACAAAACTTGAATCCCCCATCCAGCCCCACTGTGAATACAGGCAAGAAGAGAACCTCTGTGAAAGCATCGGAAGCAATTCTGCACGGTCCTCAAGTTATAGGCCCATTGTTTTATCCTTCTTACCACAGGAACACATCTGTCTAGAATTAAGTGAATAAAATTTACAGAAATTCCATGGAATTAGGAAGCACTCTCCATGACTTAAAAAGGTAGAGAGTGATAATACATTCCCACATATTTTCATCTCAGTGCAGGATCCTGGCTGGAAGCCCGGCCTATAATTGCTAATTTCCTCTCCTCCCTCTGGGGCCAAAAGGATTGTTCACCTTAACATCAAGCCACCCTTTCTGGGGCTTTCAGGTTAGTCCATAGATGTTCTTCAAGCCTCTCCTCCTACTGACTTGAGATGCAAGAAGACGAATAACCTATTCCACATCCCACTTCTGCAACCAGATACACTAAACCATCTAAAGCCTGGCCTGAGAGGTGCTTGTGCAGGTGTGCAGTAGACCAGCCCACTCAGGTGACGAGGTAAGAGGTGAAAATAGGAGTATGCGTAGGCTATTCAGATCACAGTAGGTGCAGATCATGCTGACCTTGACTGTACCTTGGGTCAGATTGCTGTCCCCACTCCCACACACACAAAAAAAGACTGTGATATATCTGCATGCAGGAGGTTTACCGGAGAGTGCTTTCAGAATGTACAGGGAATGCTTGAAGGAAGCAGAATCAGGGTAATGCATTTGCAGCAAAAGTCTCAGCTGATCCCATGGGGAGATCTGGAGTTAAGACGGTCCTTCAAGGTTGTACTGAATTAAGGTAAGGGGCAAGTCCTCCATATCAAGAATCACTGGGTGCAGGCTGTCCCTGGGGAGGAGCCAAACTCCTGGGGAGGAGTAAGTCAGCTGAGAGCAATTCCCAGAGTAGACTCGGCTATGAGCCACCTCAGCTGCGAGCGGTTCTCAGCTGCCCTAAAGCAGCATCTTCAGAGTTGGATGGGTTTTATTTTTTTTTTTGGGGGGGGGGGGGTTTGGGGTTTTTTAAATCACTCATGCTGGAGTGCAGTGGTGCCATCATAGCTCACAGCAGCCTTAAACTCCTGAACCCTAGCGATCCTCCTGCCTCAGCTTTCTGAGTAGCTGGGACTACAAGCGTGTACCACCACACCTGGCCATTTCTGTTATTGTTGTAGAGACAGGGTCTTACTACGTTATCAATGCTGATCTCAAACTCCTGGCCTCAAGTGATTCTCCTGCCTTGGACTCCCAAAGCACTGGAATTACAGGTGTGAGTCATAACACTCAGCCCCTACCTTTAGCATTTTTGATTCAGTAGGTCAGGGTTGAGGCCTGATAACTTGTATCTCTAACATCTTTCTAGTAAAACTGATGCTGCTGGTCCAGAGTGCTCTCTGAGAATCACTGCCCTAGGACCAGTGTTGGGAATTGGGAAGCCTTGCTCAGTCTCCAAAATATCTCCTCCACAAGCCAACTGTGGTGAATCTTCCCCCATCACTGGCTCAGGCCTTTTTCCCCAGTGGATATATGCAAGGAATTCTAAGAAAACTAAGGGGCACACACTCAAACTGATGATAGTTCCTTTCCTGAAGGCAAAATTTCTAGTTGAGTGAAGAATAGGGAACCTCTGAACACCTGAAGATGCACGGGTGCACTGTTCCATTGCAAAGAATGATAGACCCAGAGAAAGCCAGCAGCACACAAACAAGCTTCAGAGGAGCAGCTCAGCATCCTCATTTCCCCCTTACGAGTCTTGACCTTGAACATCAGCAGCCATCTGAGTTTTTACCTGATATTCTGAACTCACTCAAGGTTGTTTTTTTTAAGCAATCGAGCAATTGCTGTTTCTTTGGGAAACAGTTTCCTGTGGGGAAAATTTAATGCATTGCCTTTGCAGACTGGAGCCAGTACAATCATATTCTGATGGTTTATCAAATTGATTTGGCTATAGCTCAGATTCATTTGATAGTTCAGATTCAAACACTGAGTTATTTGTGTAAGAATGATTCTCTTCCATTACCAGTGTACCCACAGTTCTATAGATAGTAAATTGCCTTTTTATCCAGCCTGGGATCATGAAAGAGAGGTCTTCTAGCCATCTGTCAGTGTAGTATACACAAAAATGTGCTCTCACTTATGGAAATGATTGACCTGTAATAACATCTTTGCTGGGAAAAATAGAAATTGTTCAAATCAAATTTGTGGCACTGGCTATAACACACTTTATTAAATGGGGCACAGAGTGCTTTTTAACTCCTGCCTCTCCTGCCTCGGCCTCTTACTACCTTTCTACCCATGCAGTCTCTCTTGTTACTCTGTATCTCAAAAGGAAGTCCTAACAATGTTGAAACAATTTTAAATTACTAAATCTCTTCTGTGCAAGTCATAATCCCATGGGGTCTCCATTGGTCTTTTCAGGATTTAAATTCTCAAAACTACTCACTGTCTGAATATAGCATGCATTGCAATATTAAAAGTGGTATTTTTAAAAGAAAGACCAAAATCATTAGAACAGACCAGCCTGAAAGATAAAGTTTAAAAACACCAGTCCACAACTACCCCTCCCCACTTTTCCAGCCCGCCAGTTCCAGGCACAAGGGCAGGAATAAGTAAGGGCAGGAATAAGTAAGTAAACATTCACAAGGGCAGGAATAAGTAAGTAAACAAGGGCAGGAATAAGTAAATAAACATTCTCAAGTACTCATTGAAGGCATCAAGTCTTATATGACATACATTTAGTGGATGCTGATTAAACACCTACTGTGTGTCTGGCAAGGGGTAAGAAATATATGTAAAAACAAAAAACAGTACCTACTGTAATGCATCTGGCCAAGGGATGAATGTTACTTCCCAGCACAATAAGCACTGCAGAAATTTTCACAAATGGTACAGTAACATAGAGCAGATGCCTAATAAATCCTTGTCATCATATCACACAACGACTTTTAACATGGGAAGCGATAGTGTGGGAGGAGACAGCCTCTGTCATCCTAGGCCTGAATTTCTGCAATAGCCACTTTGTCCCCTTCCTACCCTCAATCCTTTCCCCTTCCATTAGTTTACCAACTATTTATTGAACACATACCATATGCTGGTATCAAGGTTCTCAAGAGTAATCTTACAAAAATCCACCTTTGAATAAAACCATTCTTCTGCTCATATAAATACTAAACTCTTCTGCCTGACTATCAAGGCTCTGAGATCTAATCCCATCCCATGGTTCTCTTTACTCCTCGAAGTATGGTTGCCCAGAATAACTATTCTAAATACCCCTCACTGTGTAATGATTTATTTTTTGGGACTCTCTCTAAGCCTATCTTTAGGAAATAGCCATTGTATTAGTCAAGGTTCTTCAAAGACAGGAACGAGAGAGAGAAAGAGAGAGAGAGAGAGAGAGAGAGAGGAGAGAGGATTTTATTATTAAAGTTCTGGGATACATGTGCAGAACAAGCAGGTTTGTTACACAGGTATTCACGTGCCATGGTGGTTTACTGCACCCATCAACCCATCATCTATATTAGGTATAACTGAAGGACATAGAGACATGAAAAAAACCCTCAAAAACATCAGTGAATCCAGGAGCTGGCTTTTGGAAGAGAATAACAAAATAGATAGACTGCGAGCCAGACTAATGAAGAAGAAAAGAGAATAATCAAATAGACACAATAAAAAATGATAAAGGAGATACCACCACTGATCCCACAGAAATACAAACTACCATCAGGGAATACTATAAACACCTCTAGCAAATAAACTAGAAAATCCAGAAGAAATGGATAAATTCCTGGACACATACACCCTTCCCAAGACTAAACCAGGAAGAAGTTGAATCATTGAATAGACCAATAACAAGTTCTGAAATTGAGGCAGTAATTAATAGCCTACCAACCAAAAAACGCCCAGGACCAGACAGATTCACAGCCAAATTCTACCAGAGGTACAAAAAGGAGCTGGTACCATTCCTTCTCAAACTATTCCAAATGATAGAAAAAAGAGGGACTCCTCCCTAACTCATTTTATGAGGACAGTATCATCCTGATACCAAAACCTGGCAGAGACAAAAAAAAAAAAAAGAAAGAAAAAAAGAAAATTTCAGGCCAATATCCCTGATGAACATCAATGCGAAAATTCTCAATAAAATACTGGCAAACCAAATCCAGCAACACATCAAAAAGCTTATCCACTATGATCAAGCCGGCTTCATCCCTGGGATGCAAGGCTGGTTCAACAAATGCAAATCAATAAAAGTAATCCAACACATAAACAGAACCAATGACAAAAACCACATGATTATCTCAATAGATGCAGAAAAGGCCTTCAACAAAATTCAACACCACTTCATGCTAAAAACTCTCAATAATCTAGGTATTAAGAGAACATATCTCAAAATAATAAGAGCTATTTATGACAAACCCCCAGCCAATATCATACTGAATGAGCAAAAGCTGGAAGCTTACTCTTTGAAAACCGGCCCAATACAAAGATGCCCTCTCATCACTCCTCTTCAACATAGTGTTGGAAGTTCTGGCCAGGACAATCAGGCAAGAGAAAGAAATAAATGGGTATTCAAATAGGAAGAGAGGAAGTCAAATTGTCTCTGTCTGAAGAGAGATGACATGATTGTATATTTAGAAAACCCCATCGTCTCTGCCCAAAATCTCCTTAAGCTGATACACAACTTCAGCAAAGTCTCAGGATACAAAATCAATGTGCAAAAATCACAAGTATTCCTATACACCAACAATAGACAAACAGAGAGCCAAATCATGAGTGAACTACCATTCACAATTGCTACAGAAAGAATAAAAATACCTAGGAATACATCTTATAAGGGATGTGAAGGACCTCTTCAAGGAGAACTATGAACCACTGCTCAAGGAAATAAGAGAAGAGAGAATTTCTTAGGGGCATTGGCTCACATGTGTATGGAGGCTGAGGAGTCCATGATAGGCTATCTGCAATCTGGAGAACTAGGGAAGCTATAGCATGGCTTGGTCCAAACTTGAAAGCTTCAGAATCAGGGAGGTCATTGGTCTAACTCTCAGTCCAAGCAAGAGGTCTGACATGCCTGTGTCAATAAGGAGACAGACGTGCCTTGGGGAGTAAGCAGAATGATATATTGGATGGATTGACTTGAATGCAATCCAATGTTTAGGTGTTAGATTGGGAAGAGGCCTGAGAACCAGGGAAATCGATGGTAAAACTCTCAGTCTGAAGTCAAAGTCCTGAGAATCCAAGGGGGTTGGGGAGGGAAACTGGTACAAATCCCTGAGTCCAAAAGCCTGATAACCTGGAGTTCTGATGTCTAAGGGTAGGAGAAGAAGGGGGTCCCAGCTTCTGGGAGAGGGCATATCTTCCTTACTTAGCCCATGGATTCACATGCCAGTCTCTTCTGGAAATACCCTCAGACACCCAGACAGAGTGCTTTAACAACTATCTGAATATTCTTTAATCCCCTCAAGTTGACACTTAAAATTAATTATCATGGTCACAATAATGTACTCCCATGAAGATGTGAATAACTGAGGTCTTTTTTTGTTACTTCCCCCAACACTCATGTATATTTGCATCATAAAAATGGAGAGTGTTTTCATAAAGGAATTAAAATCAAACATCAGATTTTTAGGCCATGTGGAAGAACTGTAGCCAGCAAATAGACCTGTGTGTGTATGATAGAGTGTGCATGTTTTAAGAGAAGAGAGCAAAAAAGGGAATATACTGTAGTTAAGTCTCCAGCCAAGATCTGAACAAGATCTACTTACCCCATCTTTGTCCCTGGTAACATAAATTTCTATGGAATTTTCTAAATCCATGGAGATACTAGAGATATGTTGTATTTTCTGTCATTTCAAAATTTGGAAGTCTTGACAGGTTCCATGTTTGATCCCTTCAGACAGTAAGCTTTAAGTAAACACCTCCACAAAGACTTTTATTTCCCTATCATCCAGGAACCACTTTTGCTTAAAAATTTGCTTTATTGAACTTTAAGTGACTTTGCCTCTTTCCTAACAAGAGCTCCCTCATCAGCATCCACCAATGAAAGATCTCAATCCCAGGACACTGACAAGATGCCTTCGTCTCACGGCAGCAAAGCCATCATGTGCAAATGACAGCAGCACATATGTCTTCTAGCTGTGGTAAGAAGGAATCGAAAATAACAAGCTAGCTCCAGAACACTGAGCAATGGAAAGGCAATGAAGTTTACCAAGGAGGCTTCCCAATCTAACACCTAAACACTGGATTGCATTCAAATCAATCCATCCAGTGTTTCATTCTGCTTACTCCCCAAGGCATGTCTGCCTCCTTGTTGACACTGCACAAGGTTGCTCCCTTTCTTGGTAACTTTGATATTCTCAGCCACATATACTTACCTGCTGCAGAGGCACCATTTTCCTGAGCTCACTTTAAGTCTAGATTTCTGGATTTCTCGGTCTGCCTTTCATTCATCTCCCCTTAGAATTAGCTCTTTTGTAAAATTTTTTCCAGCCTCTCATTTTTATTACAATGCTGAGTCATGTCTGCTTTTGAGACAACTACTTACTGAATAGATTTCGTGAGCCCAAATCCATGCCAGAAATGATACAGAAGACAAAAGTCCCTTAATAATATCTGCTCTCAGGGCACTTGAAATCTGGCTGAGGAGACAAGCAAACATAAATGAAAAGACAATCATAAGAAACAATAGAAGACAAAACACAAGGTGCAAGATTCTGCAATTTGTGGAAGTCAGAGAATATCACAGTTGGCTGGGGTGATCTATCTATTTCCTTTCCTAATCCTTCTCCAGTGTCACTCCCCAGTACATCTTCAAACAAAGCAATAAGTTTCTGCGTACTTACTACATGAAAGGCACTGCTGAGAATGCTGCAGACTTCTACCTTCAAGGAGAGATAAAATACAAATAGTGCATAAAACAAAAGATAGTTAGTGGTAAGAGAGGCAAAAAGTATACAGACTATATGCTATTGCACTCTTACTGGTTTTCAAGGAAAAATTATCTCTTCAACTGTTAAACATTATGGAGACCTCAATGGGGTTTGTTTTGGTTCTCTATTGCCTCATTAAAATTTAATGGCTTAAAACAACCATTCCATTTTGATCACAATTTTGTGTGTCAGACATTTGGATGGCGGGCCCTGATCCATGCAATGTCAGCTTGGGTGGCTGACTGGGGCCAGGGTGGGGGCCGGGAGGGGGGTCCACTTCCAAGTTGTCCCCATCATTTATGTGCCTCACACATCTGTGTTTATTGGGTGTGTTTGTGTGTGTGTGTCTGTGTTGTGTCTTCTCTAACTCTGTCCATACGGTTTCTCATTCTCCAGTACCTCTCTGCATGGTTTAGGCTTTTACCAATATGGCAGCCTTAGGGTATTCAGAGATTTTTCATGGCAGCTGAAGACTCTGTAAGACCAATGAGAAGATGTCAGTGCTCTTAAAGACTAGATCTATAATGAATAGCAACATTTCTATCATATTCTTTTATCCAAAGACATCACAGTTCTGCCCAGATTCAAGGGGAGAACAAACAGACCCTCGATGGAAAAGTGTCAAAGAATTTGCAGTCATCTTTAATCCACCACAGAGTACATGAGATAACAGAATGATATTCTGTGGAGTATAAAAATTTGTTTCTCTTTACAATCTTCAATTAATCCAATTTTTATACTGTAAACCTAAGAGGGAGGCATAATTAAGAAAAATAATCTGCTTTGTATTGCTCGTTTTGAAAAATGTGAAAAATGTTCAGGAGAGGCAATGATGGCCTTGGTCTAAATTGTTCCTAAAGGACTTCTAAAATGTTTTTTTCATCATGTTTCTTGGAGTGAGTCCTGCCTGAATTGTTATAGACAAAACAGGGAGTTGAGTCTCAGCCTTTGTTCTTTCCACATTTGAGAAAAAAAGAGGAATCCAAATGCCAGATAAGAACTTGGTCACAGAAAACAGGGCAAGTGTCACTAACAGAACTGGCTAGAAGAAGGGTTGCCAAAAGAGAGGAACCGCAAAGATCTCCTGCAGCCAATAAAAAAGTTGGAAATCTCTACAACAATAGAAAGTATAAATGGAGAGAAGGCAGAGACAGCAGCAGACAGCAAAGATTCATCACAGACACAAGGGTTCATGGACCAGACTCTGATCTCCAGGGACCCCAAATCTGAAGAATCATAATAGGGAGGGAGCTAGACAAGATGCCCTGGACCACCAGAATGTTTACCTTGTGGTGATAGCAATGAGTGTTGTGAGAAGTAATTAGATTCCAGATGTATGTCGTACATAAAGTCAAGAAGTTTTTCTGAGAGTTTTGATGTAGGGTATGAGAGAAAGAAAGGAGTCAAAGTAGGCATCAAAGTTTTTGCATGAACAACTGGAAAGGTGGAACAGATTTTCAGAAAAGATCAGGAAGGCCATTTTTATTATCCAAAGTCTAACCTGCCTATTAGACAACTAAGTGAAGATAAGGAGGCAAGTAAATATGAGTCTGGATTTCAAGAAAAAGAAACAACCTAGAAATACAAATTTTAGTGCCATCAGCATATAAGTTGTATTTATGTCATAAGACTGGATGAGCTCACCTGCAGAATAAGTGAAGATGGAGAAAAGAAGTCTGGGCACTGAGTTCATGGGCACTCCTCAAGTTGGAGGTCACGGAGGGACCAGCAAATAAGAAGAAACTTCCAAGGAGTTAGGAGACAAGTATTACTAGATATACAGAAAATTGCCAGGAAGGTATAAAATTTCTAGATTTGTATGAGCCTTAAGAAGTCATCAAACATACATAGAGCAAAAATTGACAAAACTAGAAGTATAGGAATCCAAAATCATAGTTGGAGATTTTAATATAATTTTCTCAGTAGTGACAGAACAAAGCAAAAAAATCATTAAGTATATAGGAGATTTGATCTAATTAACAGCTAACAAAGAGGGGACTATGTGTAAAATACACACACATACAAACACACACACACGTAACATAAAGGTAATTGTTCTGAAAATGTAAATCTTCCTGAATATCAAACAGGGGATCAGCAGTCCAGAGACTGGCAATAGTAACCACTACTAACTCTAGGACTTGAGGAACAAATGAGGAAGTCATCTTACTGATGTCCAGAAACTGGGGCAACTGGTAGAAGCTGGATCCTCCAAGGATCTGTTCAACGAGAGCTGGAGTCACGGAGAAGACTCCGTTGCTGCCTGAGACAGAGGAGGGATGAGATATGCTCTTTTACCCACCCTCCAATCTCCTGCTAGTGCCATTTGCTAAACCCAATTGAAAGCTGATTGATAAAGTGGTACCTGGGAAATGGAACTGCAGGGATCATCCCTCCTGCAACACAGAGAAGAGCATAGAGAAGGGCATGACATGGATGTGAGACAACAGGCAAATGATCAACACACTGTATACAATGACTTGTTCTTCATCCTAAGAGCAATGGGGAGTCATTAAAGGGTAATCTCATACGCATTTTTTACATCTGCAGTACTAAGATTGCAATAGATGGTCATAAGGACAGTTATGAGACCAATGCATTTGTCTAGGCAGAGATTGTGGTGACTTAGACCAAAGTAACAGAAGAAGAGGGAAGTAGGCTGATTTCAAACACGTTTAAAAGTTAGGCTTGAGAGAACAAGACACCGATGTCGATGAGAGAGTCAAGGATGGCACCCAGGTTTCCATTATGAAAAACGGGAAATTGGAAGGGTCATTTGCTGAGATGGAGAAAACAAGGAAGAACATATTTACAAGAAAGATGGTAAGTTCAGTTTTGATGCAAGTCATCAAAATGGTGGAGTTCAAAAAACAACTGATTATCTGGACCTGGAGTTCAGGAATAGGATCTGAACAGGGATACACATTTTGGAAGCCATCAGCACATGCCTGGTATGTGAAACTAAGGGAATGAAAGAGATCACCTGAAAAGATTGGGTATAGTCAGAAGGGGTCTAGGTATAGAGAAATGCCAAAATTTAAAGAACAGATAAAAGAGAAGTAAAACAAAACAAAAAAAAACATCAGAAAGAAGTCAACGGAGATGTCAGAGGAAAATATGTTGAGTAGAATATAATGCCAAGAAAGAGAGTATCTCAGAAAGAAGGAGCATTCTACCTGTGAAATGTAACTACAAAATAAAGGAGATCAGAACTAAGACATGGCCTTAGTGAATATTATTTCCCCAGAGGCTAAAGAGAAACTCAATTGAATTGTGAGATGAGGAAATAGTGACACCAAGTATAAACAACTAGTATAAATGTGCTTGGGAAATGGAAGTGACAAATAAGGCAGTAGTTAGGGATGGGTTTCACTGGACAATAGGAAGGCATTATAAATTTTTGAGCAAGATAATTATACAATGAAAACAAGACTTTGAAAATGTAATTTTCACCAGATTGTGAGAGCATATGGGGTAGCAAATATATATTCACACCCCCAAGTTTCATTACTCTGAGTGTCTACTGCTTTGATTTACAGGGAATGCCAACATTAAAAGATTCTTCTTCCTCAAGTATATACAAGGGTCCCCAAGGGTGCTGAAATGAACTCATCCTGGTCATCACTTGCTACCACCCCCATCAGAAGCACCCACTCATGGCCAAGCTGTTGGCCCCAACAGGTCCAAGCTGGTGCCATTTAAATCTCCTTGTTCTCACCAGCCAGTCTTGGTTTTGAAGTTTGCAACTACCAGTGGTGCTGCCAGAAAAGCACCCACATCACTGGTGCTGCTGCCAGGAAGGATGGAACTTGCAGCCCATCAGGGGCAGAGACCTGGTTAAACTGGTCATTTGTGCTGAGGTCTACTGGACAGAGACTTTCCTACCAAACAAGAATAACTGTCTCTCTCTGTCTCTCAGTCTGTGTTATATTTACGAAGAATAGTTGCCAGCCATTAAGTGTTTCTGTTGGTCAGGACATTCTTTATGTACTTTAACTCATCTAATTTTCACAACAACCCTCTGAAGTAGATAGGATTTTTGTCTTCCCATTTTACAGCTGAGGAAACTGAAACATGGAGAAGTGACATACTTGACCAAGGTCAAAAATCTAATAGGGAGAGGGGCAAGGTAGATGTGCAGGCAGGTCTGCTGTAGATGCCAAGTTCGTAACCACCACTCTGCACTGCCACTTGGACTTTGTGCCAACACTGCCCCTACTGCCTGCCAGACTCTTCTTCCTCTTGTAGTATATTTCCTTCTTGTCCTTTTTCCTGAAATTTGGCCACAGATTCTACTCTAGCTCATCAGAAATATTTTTATAGCTAGTTTTATGGTACAGACAAATGGTCTCAATCCCTTAGTCCCATGCAAATTAGCAGGTACAAATAGACTGTAGAAGGGAAGGTGGCTAATTCTACTCACCAGCAACACTTACATCCCAAATTAGCCAGGATGTAAGTATATCCAGGAATCAGAATGGCCTATTATCTAACTCCTCCTACCAGGAACAGAAGGACCAGGACTCCTACAGAACCAAATGTCCCATTAGCCAAGTATTGATCTGGCCAAGGTGTGTTGGAGGAACTGGAGTCTCTCTCCTCATCCACGTAAGAATATCACTAGAGTGTCTGCTATTTTGCCTGCTAACCAAGAGCAAAAAATTTCAGGTCCATAGTAATCCTATTATATTTACCTTTTCTCTTTATAGAGATATTTCAAGAACAAGGATCCACTCCCTGCCTAGCTATGGCTTAGAAAATCTTAAGAAGCTGAGGGCCAGGTCGACTTACAACTTAAAAAAGCTTCCTAGTCTGGAAAAGCTTGTTGCCCTCATGGAAGCCAGCCTCACCTATCCCAGCCATTGCTGTGCCTTTGCAAACTGGAGACGGCAAATGTGAGTCTATCCTTTGAGCCCTGCTCAGGGATTTCCCCAATGTAGAACTTAGTCCATAATTTCTACATATCTGCGACATGAAGAGAATCTACTTGCAGAGAGTTCCCTGTCTCAAGCCCTTTGGCACATTTTGGGTCAAAAATTCAGTTTTGTGGAGAGTGAGGAATGGTTGCACTCTTTCATTTCTTTGAAAATGGGCTCACAGGACAGGGCTACCCATGGGGCAGAACATATACCAAGTACTAAATGAGAAAACATGAAAAATACTAAGCATAGTGCCTGACTCAGAGTTGGTGCATAATATCTGTTCCCTCTTACCCTTGTACCTTTATAGATTTAATCTTTCAAGTCCCAAACTCTGCACTTCATAAATGCCCCATCCATGTCATGTTTGGCAGGGAGATGCATAAATGCCATGCCAGAGACTGATGTACACATCTGCAGCACATCCCAATCACTCTAAGCCTCTCTAATCCACCTTGGAATCTTACTACCTCACAGGGAGGAGAAAGATTAAAACATCTCATTACTTTGGCTTTCAAAGAAAGCCAGGTTCAAGGAAGCCCAGACTTAAAGAGGATGATCTAAACAGAGACAAGTCCTAGTACCTAACTGGTTAAAAAACTGAGGTAATCATAGAAAGGATCTGGAGAGAGTAAACAGAAAGTCGCCTTGGAGATTGTATGCACGCCCCAGACATTTAAACGATGCATTGGAGGTAAGAATTTACTTAGTATGAGAGTTCTAAAAGCTCTCACTCTCCTCTGAGCTCACCTACATAAGCCACACCATGTAGTTGCACTCAAAATGTTTTCCAAGTAGCTGGGAGTCTCTCCTCAGACCCTTCTGAAGGATTCGTAGAAAAATAGCTGTTTTTCAGAATCTGCATGCATCACTGGGATATTATCCAGAATGGGCACACTTCATAGATGAGCTCAAGAGCCAGGAAATTTCTCCCTGACATCCAGAATTCTTAAGGTCCTGGGCTGAAGCAGTGGCTTGCCTCTTTTATATTCCACATAAGAATTATTCTATCCAGAGTGAGAAAGATACCAATTTTGCACCAAGTCCCTGGAACTGAATACCCCAAAGGAGAAATAAAGAACATTAAGATTGGCCAGGCGAGGTGGCTCACACCCGTAATCCCAGCACTTTGGGAGGCCAAGGCGGAACAACTCCTTGAGCCCAGGAGTTTGAGACCAACCTGGGTAATGTGGTGGGACCTCGTCTCTACAAAAAAAACGAAGAAAATTAGCCATGTGTGGTGGCACATGCCTGTAGGCTCAGCTACTCGGGAGGCTGAAGTGGGAGGATTGCTTGAGCCCAGGTGGTCGAGGCTGCAGTGAGCCATCATCGTGCCACTGTACTCCAGCCTGGGCAGTAGAGTGAGACCCTGTCTTTAAAAAAAAGAAGAAAATGTTACGATCACTGTGAGAGCAGCTTGCAGTGTGCTATTTGGCCCAGTTCCAACACACCCCAATAATTTGTTATCTCATCGTATTACTCAGACTCCTCTAGACATAGCCTCAAGGCTCTCCCAATTGGCATCTCCACATCTGCCTTATATTGTCCCAGGACATGAGGTCTTCTCTGATCCCTCCAGACCACTCTGCTCTCATCCCTCTAGGTTGCTGCTGTAACTCACCATCCAGGCCTGTTGGGGCACAGCAAGGAGGGGATTGTGGTTCTTCCACAACGTGCCAAAATGGAGTAACAAAAATTGTGATAGATGGTTTTCGTTTTTTATTTTTAGCAATGGGTATTTGATTTTTGTATTCATCAAATTCACACACACAAACACCACAAAATAATTATGTTATTCAGAAGATAATTTCAGATTTATTCCTTTGATAGTATCATTTCATTGTATATCACAGTAGGTGTGGTTTGGTAGTGGGATTCAAGTTTTAACTTGTATGATGAAATTATTCTGATCCTCATTTGGAAATAATGCCCAGAGTACAAACATGAGGCCCCTGTGACTAAAACTTTGGCCAGTGGTCCTCCTGGACTCTTCCTGGGCTCTTCCCAAAAGTTCCTATTAACTACACTCTTCATTTGTCATTGAACCAGATATTTCCTTGTCATAATTCTATATTCAGTTTGCATTACTTTACTCTCATTTTATTCTTCAATTTTTATTGTATTTAACAATACAAGTTGTTTCTTCACAACTCAATGTTGTGAAGGCCATTTCTTCACGATTCAATATTAAATTGACATGCTGTGGCATATGCTTCTAAGTACCCACACAGGGCCTATACCTCCACAAGAATTCCATAAATAACCACCATTTGTCTTCATACTGCTGACATTTGCTGAGTATTCACTGCCAAGCACTGTAATACTTTGTATCTTTATCTCATTTAATTCCCTCAAAGGTAACATGATTATTATTCCTTTCTCACAGAGACAGAAACTGAGGCTCAGAGATACTAAATAACCTGACCTACACTGACCAAACAAATCCAGATCTGCTCTGCCTGCCTCCAAAGCTCAGGCTCTGGGACACTGCTACGCCACCCGCAAGCATCTGTTCACTGACTGATCAGAGTCCAAGAGTACCACTGTTTAAACTGACCCTAAACTGAATTTCCAACTCCTTATGATAGTTAGGATTTTCCAAAGTACTGCGGAGGCAAGGTTTGATGTCCCTCAGTTTCCGCTTTTGTTTCTGTTCTTATCTCAGAGACATAAGTTATTTACTTTTCTCCTTACTTCATGTCAGTGGGTCACTTCTGTTTCAGAAAAGGGAAGCACAATATTTAAAATATGTGGACAGCAGCAACAACAATAAGAATCTTCACAGACGCCGACCATAAGTCCCAGGAAGTGAAGGCTGTTTCTAGAGAGTTAAATAAGATCTCAATCCAATGAACCACACCGCAGTCAGCAAGTACCAGGTTACTTACTTTCTCTTCCTGGAATCAGGCTGCAGCTAGTTCAATAACAGGGTTTAAGAGTCGGGAATTAGACTAAGGACCACAAGATAACCCTCTTATGCCCTCTATGCCCATTATGGAGCTTGCCTCACCTTCCTTGGAAGACCACTGACTAAATCAAAACATTTACTGGGCTCTGTTTCCATTGACTTTCAATTCTGTATATGTTCATCATTTAGCCTTAAACAAACAAAAAGAATCCCTTAGGCCAAGGGAAAATGACTTCCTGGCAATTCAATTCACTTCCCAGGGGTGAGAGAAGAGAGGACGGGGAGAGATGGGGAAAGGTTCAGTCCATGTATAGTAGCTTGGAATACCTGGTGAGACTCATCCTTTAGCATCAAATGGAGTCTTTACCTCCTCCACTCCCCTAGCCACTTCTTTCCTCCTTATGAGGGTTTTAATATTCACTTCCCTGCTTATATCTGAGGTTATGTCAAGGTTTAAAAAAAAATACAGTCAACTTAATATAGATGTGAACTTGCCCCTTGGGGAAGGAGGGAAAGGTATGCATGTGTATGTGTGATTTTTTTTTTTTTTTGCATCCAAAAATGTCCCAATGTAAGGGTTATTCCCATTCCATAAGCCTTTACTTCCAAACTGAAATATTACCTTCCATGTCTCTACATCCAGAGTATTGATAGACTACTCTGGGGTAGAATATTTATGGGTATACTCATGGATTGAATATTCATCACCTGGATTTCATTCAAATCCCTCTGTAAGTACCTCTATCCTGTTCACAAGGCCCCTTGTACATTTGTGTTTAAAGGGAAAACCAAGACAGCAAAGTGAGCCCAAGGAGAGCTAGGCTGCCCCAAGGATGAGTTACATTCTTAGAATAAATTAGGTCCTTTTGCAACTTGCACTTGCTCTTTGGGGCACTCACTAGGAAACTAATATGAGACAGCCAGGCTTACCTTGCAGACAAACACATGTCTGAGGTCTATTGTGGCCCCCAGAAAGTGAGATAATAAGGAACAGGAAAGACCCTGGTAGCATTTCAGGCAAATTAGCTGGCCTCCTAATAGCCTGAGAACCAAAGACCCAGGGAACAGGGGCTGGCTGGGAACTAACTAGATTTTGATCCCCTAATTTATGTAGATAAGAGAAGCAAATAAGTTCTCATTTGAGTGAGAGAACAGTCTGGATCTTCCAGTGATTTGAGTGTAGAGGAATAGGAATATCTCCTACTCAGGCATATTAAGAGATAGCTGGATCAAGATGAGAGAAGGAAAAGCGTAGAGTTGATACCAGGTCTGTAAATTATTTTCACTTAACAGCAAGGCTTAGTCTCAGGCGCCTTCCTCCCCACATTCAGGTTGTGGCAAGATGGTTTCCCCAGTGGGCCATCCAACTCTAGTAATATATATACAAGTTGTTATATTCATTTACAGTAAGCAGCATTAACCCTTGAGCTTAGCCTCAAGGGCAGATACGATGTGAGAAGAAACAAAAAATCTCGGGAAGAAACCCATCATTTCTACCCTGCACAAAGACAGTGATGTATTTGCTATTCTGGATCTGAGATGTTGATTCTATTTCTTTTTGTATTTTTCTAGCTCTGAGCTTCATCCAATTTGCAACAAATCTATTTTAAGGCAAGAAGTTGATTCTATGACTCAGGCTAGGGGTCAGAGAGCCTCTCTGGCAGAAGACAATGAGCCCGGTTACAGCAGAGGATTTGACATGATGAACAGTGAGTTTGACTATGACTTATGCAATGAAGTGGTTGACGTGACCTGTTCCCCTAAGCCAGATGCATTCAACCCATGTGAAGATATCATGGGGTACAACATCCTCAGAGTCCTGATATGGTTTATCAGCATCCTGGCCATCACTGGGAACATCATAGTGCTGGTGATCCTAACTACCAGCCAATATAAACTCACGGTCCCCAGGTTCCTTATGTGCAACCTGGCCTTTGCTGATCTCTGCATTGGAATCTACCTGCTGCTCATTGCATCAGTTGATATCCACACTAAAAGCCAGTATCACAACTATGCCATTGACTGGCAAACTGGGGCAGGCTGTGATGCTGCTGGCTTTTTCACTGTGTTTGCCAGTGAGCTGTCAGTCTACACTCTGACAGCTATCACCTTGGAAAGATGGCATACCATCACCCATGCCATGCAGCTGGACTGCAAGGTGCAGCTCCGCCATGCTGCCAGTGTCATGGTGATGGGCTGGATTTTTGCTTTTGCAGCTGCCCTCTTTCCCATCTTTGGCATCAGCAGCTACATGAAGGTGAGCATCTGCCTGCCCATGGATATTGACAGCCCTTTGTCACAGTTGTATGTCATGTCCCTCCTTGTGCTCAATGTCCTGGCTTTTGTGGTCATCTGTGGCTGCTATACCCACATCTACCTCACAGTGCGGAACCCCAACATCGTGTCCTCCTCTAGTGACACCAGGATCGCCAAGCGCATGGCCATGCTCATCTTCACTGACTTCCTCTGCATGGCACCCATTTCTTTCTTTGCCATTTCTGCTTCCCTCAAGGTGCCCCTCATCACTGTATCCAAAGCAAAGATCCTGCTGGTCCTCTTTTACCCCATCAATTCCTGTGCCAACCCCTTCCTCTATGCCATCTTTACCAAAAACTTTCGCAGAGATTTCTTCATTCTCCTGAGCAAGTTTGGCTGCTATGAAATGCAAGCCCAAATTTATAGGACAGAAACCTCATCCACTGCCCACAACTCCCATCCAAGGAATGGCCACTGCTCTTCAGCTCACAGAGTCACCAATGGTTCCAGTTACATACTTGTCCCTCTAACTCATTTAGCCCAAAAGTAAAACACAATGTGAAAATGTATCTGACTGTTGAATGATAATTCAGTCTTGCCTTTGAAGGGTATGCCACAGATAGCTGACAGTGCTTCTACATATCTCATCTAATTTAAGCTTCCTGGCATACCTTTAAGGTAAATTGGTCAGGAACTATTAATTCCATGTGATACATTGGGAAGCTGAATTATTAGTAACAATAATAATTAAAGAATACAATACTATATTACATATTTTATCCTTATATATGTTGTTTTTGAACATTATGTTCAAAGTGCTTTTGTTCAGATTATTTCAACTGATCCCTGTTAAATAAGCAGGACAGGGATTATTCTTGGAGTTTTACAAATGAGGAAACTAAGACTCAGAGTTAAGTGACTTGTTCAATATTGTTTGGTTTGTAAGAGGCAGAGCCAGGATTAGGTATTCCGACTCCCAGAGAATTTCCAAGAGAAGCACCATGGTATTCATTCATTCATTCATTCAACAAATATTTACTGAACACCCATTTGAAGCCTTTGTTATGCATCAGTGTGGACAGGCTAAAATACATTTCCCAGAATTCCCTTCCTCATGTGTTTCCAATTAGAGTGGGCCATAGTGAAGACTCTAGGAAAACAGGAGGGCAGAGGAAAACGGCAGCCATTTTGTAGCTCCACACACCGTTGCTGATGCTGACTCAGCTTACTGCTGTAAAGCAGCAGCTGGGTCTCCAATTGCTCCACCTTTCCCTGGATCCTCCTTCAGGTTCTCAGACTCATCCTGGGCCAGGTATATTTGTTAAGCTCCATGAAAAAGGGTCCAACCTCTGCAGGGCACTTTCATCACCAAGGTCAGAGGCAACAAGAAAGTAAGCAGGGCTCAGGGTGTGCTTGTGGAATTCTACCTGTGCTGCTGCTTCCAGCATGCTGTGATCTTCCCTTTATGATCGCCCACCCTGAGGACTTCTAGCTCTGGCATCAGCTGTGGAGACATCCTTACAAAGACAGGTTAACCAGCTCCCCACAACTGTGTAAGCCTGTAACATATATTTACCACCTATATGTATTTACATGCATGCAAATATATCACTGGTTCTGCTTCTCCACTTGAACCCTAACACCTATTATATGACATGCATATGGATTGTAATGTTAAGAACACAGCAGTTTGGAATCAGACAGCACTGAGATTTTATTAGGACTCCACAATAAGCCAGGACCTGACCTCACTAGGCTCAGCTGCCATTTCTGTAACCTAGAGCTGGTTATATAGCTAACTTTTGAGTTTATTGTAAGAAGTAGATAAGAAAATGGTTGTGAAGTGCCTAGTGCTGTAACTGGTGTGGTAAATGTTGGTTCACTTCTCTCCTCCCAGACCTGTGCCTGGTCTAGTGCCTTCTCCTGAACCTCAGTCTAGAACTCATTCCATTATAGCATATTGCTCTTGATAAATAACCATACTACCCACATCTATTTTATAAATGACCCCATCTGGATATTTTCGGTCATAAATACCAACTATAAATTCCACCAAGCTCTGAGCCTTGGCTAGCACACAAAGCTCTGAGTCTGCTCTTTCAATGTCAGAAGCCAGTCCTTCCTCCTCTTACCGTTTGGCAACCCTTTTAAAAGCTGATCCCAAAAGCATTAATGAGGAAGTTCTTACAGAGCCAGAAGAAAAAGCAATCGTCTCCTCCCATCTGACCTGGCACCATTTTGATTTACTGTAAGCATCAAGTGCAAAATAAAATAATTGTCCTTGTAAATAATCTAGAGTTTTACTGTCTGGCACAGTGGCTGCTAGCCACGTGTGGCTATTGGGCACTTGGACCGTGGCTAGCCTGAATTTAGATGTGCTGTAAGTGTAAAATACACATGGGATTCCAAATACTTCATATGAAAAATTGTAAAATAGCTCAGTAACTATTTTATTGATTACATATTAGGACAATATTGTTTTTGAGGTATCAGGACAAATACATTTACAAATTAGTTTCACTTATTTATTTTTACATTTTTTAATGTAGCTACAAGAAAATTTTTAATTACATACGTGGCTTGCATTTATGGTTTGCAGTATTTTTCAATTGGAGGGCACTGATCTAGAACTATACAAAAATAAAGGGCTTTCAGCTAGCATTTTCTCCCCATCCCCCACACACTCATTTGCTGCACTGCTGGGCTGTCCCAGCTCCATCTGCAGTCATTCATCTTCCTTATTTTTGACCAGAGGCAATGTATTTCTGAATTTGGACTCAAAAGCAAGTTGCAGCTAAATTAAAAATACGATAGAGTATTAATTATTCTACAACATAGCTGCTGATGACACATCGGTTTAAGAAATCACGGGTTTCAGAGGCAAGAATGTGTTCAGAGACAAATATACAGCAAGAGACACTCAGAAGACATTTTTTCCATCACTATAATACTTCCTGGTAAGAGATGAGACTTTTCTCAAATGAGCAAACATATTTATGGGTAGCTAAATTCAGTGCTTCTAAATCCTTTAGACAAATCTGAAGAGAAAGAAAAACATCCTACACTTTCTGTATTATAATAAAAGCTATTGAAATCCAGTACATCAATCACTCTTCCCCCTAAAGGTGTTTATACAGGTAACACCCTTAAAGTTGTACCTCCTGGAGTGGCAATTCAGTCCCATAGTGGTGACCCAGAGGGAAAACACACACACACGCCCACGCAAGAAGTTTCAGATTAATACAAGTTAGTTTTTTCTATTTTTTAAGTTTGTATTGCAAATCTCAAAAACCATGAAGAGTACAATAGCTCCCAGAGATTCCTTAAAGTACCCATATCTCCATGTGTAATACTGAAAATATCAGTAACAAGTACTGATCTCTCAGGATGGATATTGGCTGTGAACATTTCATTTGGCCATCCTGGTACAAAATGAAATCTTTGCCTCCTATCCCTGACCACACACTGGATCTGCTCCCATATCTATTTCCTCAAATTTTCACCCATCATAAATTCCTTCAGCCCCATCCTGGAAAGCCTCTCATTTTGTCTTCCGTTCTCCCCGCACTTTCCTCCATATACTCCTTTGACTAAATCCCAAGAAAATCTGACAGGGTAGGATCCTCCTTGGCAGGGTTGGAGCAAGGCGACTGAATGGGTAAGTCCAGAGTGAATGGGACAGAGTGAAGAGACGAACTGGGTACACAAGTTGATCAACAGTTTTTATCTTGTCGCATACAGATGAAGTAGTTTTGGTGAAGGGGATGGAATGGGGGGCACTGGAGAGTAGTATTTCACTACAAGGCTTCATGTGCTGATCATGGGGAACCCTTCATACCTTGTTTCCGGAAGAGTAAACGGAGGGAGGAAGAGAATAAGAGGAAAAGTCCCCTGCACTTGCACCACCAAGACACCGCAACTCTTACCACAGGCAGCACTCTGCCTTATTTAGTCAGTATCACATGGCATTAGAAAAATCCGAAAAAGATCATCGAAACTGATGTCCACACCTTTAGGTTCATAAAGTATTTTATTACGAAAGTTTGTAAAGGCATAAGCAGGGAATAAACTTTCAGCTATTGCATACTAAGGGACATTGAAGAAAGAAGACTAATATATAGATGTGTTGTTTAAATTATAACTGAATCCATTAAAGAGACTAAATAAATGTCCACACAAAATAAAGCTCAACTATAAGGTTATTTTCGCTGGCCCTCATCAAGGTGCTTTCAGTGGCAAGAAGGAGAACTCTTTAAAAAAAAAAGCCTAAACAATAAGGTCAGTTACATAAATGCTCCAGGCTTGGATTGGCAGCTCGATGATCTCAAAGACCCAGGACATTTTCCATCTTTTTGCTCTGCCATCTTTGCAGTCTTCAGCCACATCTTCCCTCATGATAGTAGGTTGCTATAGCAGTTTCAGATGCCCCAAGTAGACATGACCAAATCCAGGAACAAGCGATGTCTTTTCTTCTGTGCATCTCTCTTTTCAAAGGGAATAAAATGTCTCATTAAAGGCCATAAGAATGCCTTCCTTTCTATTCATTATCTAAGATTGTTGCCCTGGTTGCAACAGAGGTCACAAAATGAGCCTCTGCCACAATCAGCCTCTATAGTGGAAGGCAAGTTCTGTCGGTCAGGAAGGTGGAAGCAGGTACTAGAAGAGGGGGATGAATGGGTAGGCAACTTCATCCTCCAACCTGAGTCAACCCAAATCCTCTCTCATGGGATGAAGCCAGTGGTATTCAAGGTCAGGATACATATGGCATCTTTACACCTCATATCTCCCGTCTTCATCCCTCTGTCACCCTCCCTCCGTTATAGCCTGCAGTGTAGCTCCTCTCCATGTAGTCTGTCCCTGATACAAACCCTAGAGACTACTTAGATCTAAAGGCAACCACTAGAGTCATACATTGTCCATGAAATCCTATTTGGGAATAGGAGTGGAAAAGGAAAAAAAGAAAGAAAAGAGACAAGAGAAGAAAGAAGTAACAAATAAAAGAAATGCACTAGGATAGGAAGGAAGAGACATGAGGAAAAGAAAGAATGGCAAGACAAATATCAAGGAAAGGGGCGATGTGAAAGAAAGCCAGGCCCTGACCATGTCCTTTGTGCAGTTACTTGTTTAGCTTTGTCTTAAGAAAATCTTTTCAACTTGTTGCAAAGAGTTCAATTCAGAACACTGAATGAGCTCAGTCTTATATCCCAGTAGAAAAACCCAATAGACATACCATGATGGTCTAGGTTTCCCATGGCTCCACATACCATGGTCTGGGATCCCCACATCTAGTTCAAAAAGTGAGTAATGGAAAAATATTTCTGAAGATATTTAAAGCCTCCCCATGTCAGACCTCAGAAAATGTAAAGACAGCTTGATCCTCTACATGAGACAAGGTCTTCATCGTATTCTATTCTTCCCAACAGCATCAGTCACGGCCCCTGATCATTTTGTTCTGGAATATATAAGCTTCAAAAATATACTAAACCCCAAAGTTCGTAAGAGCAATTGATTTGTTATGCTCTTGCTTCCTTTCCTTTTGTTATTTTATATGACAGGATTCCTTGAATCCTGGGACATTCCTTAAACACACACAAAAGAAGAATATAAACAATTATCTTATTTGTAGTTATACTGTCCACATAAGAAGAAGCAAAGGACATTTTCAGCTCTGCACTTAGAGAACTTTCAGGCAATTTCCCCTCCATTTATCATTAGCAAGGGTCATTTAAACTGCCAGGTATTAATGAGTTGCTCAAAGATGTAGTTTGGCCAGTGAATATTTAAAAGTTGTTGTTTCACAGGCAGCAAAACCTGTACCACAAGATTCCCATCTCCAAAGAATGAAGCTACCAAACAGCTTTGTGTTCCTATTCTGGAAATCAGGCAGCCTGCAGAATGTGAAGGTGAAGGACATCCAGGGCACCTAGTGAGAGTTGGCCACCCAAATAACTACCTGCCTCCTGCACCTGAACAAGTTAGAAGACATGGTGGTTCAGGAGTTGAAAGAATTATTCTTATCTGTCGTTGCAAGTTGGGTTGGAGGATGAGCCTATCAAGTGTGAAAACTGTGACCAGCAGCATCCACTATCTAGGACAGTCTGGCTTAACTCTCTAATGCACAGTCATGGAATTTCAGGACTGAAGGAAACCAGTGACTTATTTATCCAAGGCCTTCATTCAAAGATGAGAAATCAGGAGAATGAAGAGAAATGACTTGTCCAAAGTAATATAATTCATAGTAATCAAGTAAGGATTGGAACTCAGCTGTAACTTCAAACGAGAGCTCTTCCTTATAATTCTCCCCTTAAATCATGGGACTTGGCAGCACATACATCAATCATGCAAATGCACACATGCGCGCACACACACACACACCCAGTCCACACTTAAACAGAGCCAGCCCCTTTGAATTGAGGAGTCAGCCTAAAAATCTTCCCATTTTAAGTAATTAATACCAGGGGTGATTTTCTAAGACTTTGAAAGAGCTATGAGAATTCACCTTCTTCCACATCCATTTGTATTGATTTCTAATCTCTGAATGTGCCACTGGGAGGAAAAAAGTTGGGTGCACTGACTCCTGGTGACCACCACAGGAGGTACAGAACTCCTGGCCTTTAACTCCACTCTTGCATTTTCCTCTAATATCCATGAGGTAATGCAAATGCTCTCTGTCCAAAAGAGATTTAGGTCATTTCCTTTTCACAGAAAGCATAGGGAAGGGAAGCAAAAAGGAAAGAATAAGAGGAGTGGGTAAGGGAAGAAGAGAGGGAATGAAGGAAGGAAGGGAGGGAGGGGAAAAAAAAGAAAATGTGGAAAATATCATGAAGAATAGACTGCCTCTGTGTGTGAAGTAATGGGAAACCTTCATATACCACATCCTCACAGAGACCCCTGAAAAATTCTTATCTCCATCTATTCCCCATGCAGTGTGAGCTAGTCAGCCTAGGCTTCCCGGTGCCACAAGCCAATGCTTCTTTAGGAAATGAGCCAGGAAGCCCTCCGTCCACCTTGCACTGTTGGAGCATCGACTACGGATCAGTTGGGCTGGTGTGCCAAGTCCTCCTTCCTAGGAAGTCTGGAATGTGTAAGGCAGTTTTCTGTGTATTTCAGTGAATAGTTTTAGATCAACATTCAAGAAACTTATTTGTGAGACAGAATCTAACCAAAGACATAAGGGTCAGTATTTGGAACTATACAAATATTTGGTGTTGGGGTAAATTATATCACTGGGAGCCACCTAGAGAAATCAAAAACTAACTCTGAACAAGCCCACACAATTCTATTTTCCACTTATGCATTCCCTTATTCAACAAATATTTATTGAGTGCCTACTTTAAACCAAGCACTATTCCAGTCACTGGATACAAAGTAGTAAATAAAAATGTCTGTCCTTGGAAACTCTATAGTCTAGTAGAGGTGACCAATGACATACAAACTAAGTAAAATGCATTAGTGCTAGGCAGTCACAAGTGCTGGTGACGAAAAATAAATCAGGGAAGAGGGATATGATATGCGACATTGGGGGCCTCCCTGAGAACGTGACTTGAGTAGACCTGGAGGGAATGGAAAGTGAGACTTGTGGATATTGAGGGAAGAGTGTTCCAGGCAAAGGGAATAGCAAGTGCAAAAGCCCAGGGACAGTGAACCTGGTTTGCTCCAGAAAAACAAGATCAGTGTGGCTGGAGCAGAGAAAAGGGGGTGAGGGAGAGTAGCAAGAAATAAAGACAAAAAAGTACAGGAAGCTAGATCATTTCAATTTCTCTATTTCTAAAAGGGTGGAAGCAGGCTTATTAAGAATATAAAAAGATACCTGAAAGGTTGTAATAAGTATTAATTGAGCTTGTGTGTGTAGATTGCCTAGCCTTGTATTTAACACTAGGAGATCTTGAATTTCAGTCACTTTTCATTTCCTTTAACAGCTTGCTGTACCTCATCCTCCCCCTTTTCCACTCTCCTGGTTTCCCAGCCCTCACTCTAACTCTCTCCTGCCATCATCTCTCCACCCACCCCACAGCAAAGCTGCTCTCCTGTGGGGCTGTCACTTTCAAAAGAATATGATAAATGGTTCACACCACAGTGATAATAATCTCCTATATTGCGATGGGCTTTTTTACACATTCCAGAAGACATTGGCTTGCATTGGCTCATTAGGTCCTCAAAACATTCCTGTGAGGTAGAAAGGAGGATAGGGTTTCCTTGTTATAAAAGAAGAAATTACCATTCAAAGGTTAAGTGACCTACCTAGGTTGTGCAGCTAAACAGTGGCAGAATAAGTGCAGAATTCAAATCCCTTGGTTCCAGTCTGGACTGTCTCTTTAATGACTGTCACAACTGAATGTGTCCACTTCCTAGGGTTACATAAAAGTCGAGATATTGGAAACACCAGCCTTAACATGAATAAGGGCAGCAACCTAGATCAGACACTTCTGGCAGCAAGACCAGGCCAGCAGCTGACCAGGGACTGTATTCTTACACAGCTGATGCTCACTGTCCTTGCTGAAGCCTTGATGGTGTGAATTTAATCAGATGAACAAGGAAAATAGAGTCACAAAGCAAAGCCCAGTGCTCCAGTGAGCAGAGCTTTTTCTAATTCCCTGTAATACCTTTCGTCTCCTGATCCCAAGCACAGGGCACTCCCTGACTGGCATGCAGTTGAGCTCAGCAGAAGCCGGGGAGAGAGAAAAACAAGAGTCCATGAAATGTACTGTGGCTCAGAAGAGCCCTAACTCATGGGCCAAACTTGACTGTGAGCCAGTGTAGTTAAGGAATTTGACAGCCCTAAGATGTTTCCTCCAGAGGAGAATAACCTTTAATTTAAGTGTGTCTTTGTTCATCCCTAAAAGAGACCATTTGCTGGGAAAGAATGACCATGGCATGGCTGTGGCTATTTTCTCTGCTGCAATCAGGCATTTCACATTTAGATGTCAGTTTCTAAGTGAAGCAAGTTGAGGGCAGACGTGTGGTCCCCTTCCTAGACACCATACTTTAGAGGACCCTGCTCTCTCTTGCCCTCTTCTAGCCATACCTCACCCACAGGCAAGGACTCTGGGAGACCATGAGGCCAACGGGACATGAGCACCCAAATTTGCACTGAACATGCTCTGATACTTGAGGCCACAAAATCTCCTGAGTACTCAAAGTCTGCCTTGACTCTCTCCACCCAAGGGAGCATTATGCCCTCAGTGTGCACCTCACAGGCCTAAGGATGGCTGTTTGCAGGGTGTAAATGGAACTCAGAGGTGCAGGCCAGAGTGGCATAATGCATGCTCAGTGCAACCAGGGTACACAGAGAAAAGGAACTGCACAGGGCAGGACTTCCACTTGCACCCTTGTCTGAGTCCTGCAGATGTGAGTGGTGGTCTTCATGAAGAAGTAGAGGTGAGTCAGTGTTCTTCTTCCCCCACTACTGAGAAAACCATTCAAACCACAGCTTGCAGGCCAGTGTTGTCACCTTCACCTGGGACAAATGCACTTTGGCCATGGCTCTGCCATTCAGATCATTCCATATTTATTAGAACCCTTGGCACTTAACTCAGTTGCCATCTCCTTCCCCACTTCTGCACTTTCCTGACGACTTCAGCATCATCATGGATCACACAGCCTGGACCTCAGCGTCACGATACTTTGACTTACCCATTCCCAGTGCTTTACACTTTCATAGACCTGGGCAACTTGTAGCCACAATCCCAATCCTGAAATGTCCAGAAATCGCCCCCTCACCTCTGAAGTCTTCACCTTCAAAAGCCAACTCCCTCCTCCCTTGCTATTCTACCAACCTCCTCAACTTTCCTCCAGGAGCATGCCTTGCCTTTTAGGCTGCCATGCCTTTGCTCATGCCATGCGCCCTGCATATGCCCTCTTTATCTATAAAACTCAGCTCAAATATCACTTTTCATTGAAGGTCCACTGACTAAGCACTAGGAAGCAGGCACCGTGCTAGGCAGCAGGATTACAAAATTAGTAAAATGTCTTCTTTCCCCCACACAGACCACCTCAGGAAATAGACAAGTAAACATAATTCCATCTGTGTGGTCATTTGAGCAAGTTACTATGAGAGCACCGAGGGTTTTACCAAATTCAGTTTTACCAGGCAGGGCACTGTGCCTGGTGAGAGATGCCCTGCCTGGAGTTTTACACATGCATTTACCTGCTTCAAAACAATATATTCATTGGAGGCAAAATGAGAATAGCCCATCTGATTTCTTCTACTGACTGGCAGGCACTCAAACAGAGGTTCATCTTAGGAAATAAAGGAGCTAATATTAGTTCAGCTCTTATGATGTGTCTGTCAAAGAGAAAGTTTCCTCAACCCGCCTAGGGTTGGCAGAGAAAGATTAATAGGAGAAAACATAAGAATGTATTTGATCAAAGTTGTACGTGTCACAGGAGCCTTCAGAAATTAAGACCCAAATATCAAGGAAAATTGTCCATTTGTATGCTCAGATTCAGTGAAGAATGGACAGCTATGTCAAATTTGATTGGACAAAAAGGGTATGGTCTAATGGTAGCAGGCAGAGGGAAGAAACCCAGCAAGATCTGTCTGTTGACATTCTTCTTTGCCTCTCTGTGTGGCAGTTCTTTCTCCTGGGTTTAGGGCAGGACTCATTCTGGAATGAGGGTCTCATGATCACGTATCAGACAAGATAGGTCAGAGAATTTCTTTATGGCCAGCCCCTACACAGAAAGGCAGGGGAAGGTTAGACTAATATGTCTAGGCTTTATGGCTGTCTTTAGGGAAGAGGAGTTCTAGTTTCTATGACTCACCTTGAGAAAGAGGAATTCTAGTTTCTCTAGTCTGCCTTGGGGAAGAAAGGAGAGCAGGAGAAAGAAAGGTGGGAGAAGGCCAGAGAGACTTTGCTTCTGAAGCTCTTTCAGTTTCCTTCAGTTCAAAGCATTCATCACACCAAGACACCATACTGTGGGCTATCACGTTCTGAGCCCTAACACTTCCAATATTATGCTACGAGTTTATGCCATTTTATTCCAACAGTGTTACAAGGTGAGTATTTGTTATCCAATTTCACAGATGCAGAAGCTGAAGTGGAAAAAATTGACTAGCATTATATGGCTGGCAAGTGATCAAACAGGATTTTCTCATTATTTCATTCACTCAATAGTTATTGAGCTCATAGTATATGCCAGGCATTATGTCAGACTTCATGGATACAGACAGGTACACAATAAACAAGGTGGCCACTGCCCAAATGGAGCTTGCATTCTGGTGGGAAAGACAGATAATAAACAAGAAAGAAGCAATATAACAGATTGGGACACTGCTCTTAATATAAGTAAATGAAGGAGGGATGTCATCAGGAGGATCTGGGAAGGAGTGGATGCTACCTGAGACTAGGTGGTCAAGGATCTGTCTAGTTGCAAAGCACTAGACTTTTCACAATCCCTTCTACCCTCCAGTGTGCCTCTGCAGTATATATGGCAACAAATTCTGGTTTCGTGTATTCTACCACTTACTCCAAGTCTAGTAAATATTTACAAAGCTTACCATTGCCTACAACTCTCAGATTATTTTCCTAAGATGCTGCAGAATCCTTATGTTTCTGAGCCTCAACAGAATGAAAAGGAGGTCTGTGCTTATATCACTTAATGACCAAAGAGGAAGGAAATTTACAATTAATGTGCACTTTGCCAACTGTGGATGAATTAGTTAGGTCACTGTGATCTACAGGTTAGATGTCTGTTCAGCAGTGTCCTCTACTTGAGATTCCAAGGAGGTTGAAGCCCACTACTCCCCATCCCCTGTTCTCCTCTTTCCCTTACCTGCTTCCTCACACTGATTCAGAATCTCCTCCGTGGCCCGGGGGTGGTGGCTCACGCCTGTAATCCCAGCACTTTGGGAGGCCGAGCCAGGTGGATCACCTAAGGTCAGCAGTTCAAGACCAGCCTGGACAACATGGTGAAACCCTGTCTCTACTAAAAATACAAAAATTAGCCAGCCATGGTGGCAGGTGCCTGTAATCTCAGCTACTCAGGAACCTGAGGCAGGAGAATTGCTGGAACCCAGGAGGCAGAGGTTGTAGTGAGCTGAGATCGCGCCATTGCACTCCAGCCTGGGCAACAACAGCATGACTCCATCTCAAAAAAAAAAAAAAAAAAAAAACAGAATCTCCTTCATATCACCTTCATATCAGTACCTTACAACACCTGAAATCCCCATCTTATCAATCAGATGCATGCTGGTGGAAAGAGCATGAAACATGTCCAAAGATATAGTTTGAACTAGTTTGAAGTTTGAACTCTACCCTTCACCCTGTTTTGGAAAGAATGTGTGAGTTGGAGTATATGAAAGCATGTCAAAAACTACCTAATCATCATGAATATGGGTGCAGCTGAAATACAAATGTTGTTGGGAACGGTCTCTAACTAATGTGATGTAATTAGCTGAGCTCCTTCCACCACACCGCTTTACCCTTAGGGAATGGGTGCACACAGGGCTTATGTGATGCAGGTAGAAGAGTCGGCACTGGGGAGCCAGAGTGAACTCGCGTGGAATCAGCGCTTACTGGGTAGGCAGATGGGCAGCATTAAAGCTTTGGGGACATGGGTGCTTAAGGAGAAGAAACAGTCAAAAGGAAATGAAGGAGCATTAAACAGCAACCCAGCCATGTCACATGACTCACACTCCTCTTGCGCCAGAGCCCAGTGTGAGCCCCTGTCTAACAGTCAGTCACAGAGGACCCAGCAGCAAGGCATGATTATCAACAGAAATAGCTTAGCAAAATGCAGCTATAACCCTAGAGGGCACAACTGTGACCCCTTTCTGCCAACATTGTTCAAATGCAAGGACAGAGATGGTTTTCCAGAATGCAATGACTACAAGAGTTGTCCGCCTCAGACCTGCGAAGAGAAGTAAAGCCATAGGGAAATGGGGACTATAAGAGATAAGGATATAAGTCCTTGTGATGCTTTAGATAAGGAAAGAGATATAATAACTTTAGATGTAGAAAAAATATTTTAGGAAATATATGCTAAAAATGAAATGGCAATGACTGAATGAAAACACAATAAAGACAGAAATACATCTTTTAGCTTCTGAAAGCTAAAACTATAAAACTTTTCTGTGAAACTGTCTTTACAAGTTTATAGCAAGCCAAGATTTCCTAGTCAGGACTCAAAAAGCAATAATGTATAAAAAAAATTGATAAATTGGGCTTGATCAAAATTAAACATTTCTGTTCATCAAAAGACACATTAAGAAAATGAAAAGGCAGGGCAAAGCCAAAGAAAAAAACACACTCAAGACACCTCTAACCCATGATTCATATCCAGAATACATAAAAAACTCCTGCAAATAAACAATAGAAAGATAACCCAACAAATAAGGGAGGGCAAACCCATCTACTATAGGACCCAGCAGCTCCACTTCTAGTTACTTATACAAGAGAAATTTTGAATATACGTAACAAAAAGATAGGTATACAGCAGTCTTACTCATAAAAACCAAAAACTGGAAAAGCACCTAAATGTCCATCAAAAGGTGAATAAATAAATTGTGGTATATTTATACTATGGAATACTGCTCAGTCATTAAAAACTGAATAAATTACCAATATACACCACATAATGACGAATCAATCTCAAAAATACTATATTAAGTGAATAAAGGCAGAACCAAAGAGTAAATACTGTATTTTTCCATAAATACAAAGTTCAAGAACAGGAAAAACTGATGCACAATGATGTAAGTCCAAAAGGGTCATCTCAGTGATAAAGGGTTGACTGAAAAGGAAAACTTTCTATAATAATGGAAATAGTCTATGTTTTGTGTGGCAGTTACACAGATGTAAACAATTATCAAACCAATCAAATGAACACTTAATATCCATGCATTTTTGTTGTATGTAAATTATACCTCAACTTATTTTAAATCCACAAAAGAAATCTGTGTTCCTTTAGTAACAATTAGAAAATACAGTAGAAAAAGGGAAAAATCCTCACAATAGCAATAACTATAAGAGTACATACAATAACATAAGAGTACATAGAATAAGGACAAGACTTTCACAAGAAAATGTAAAACTTATTGAGAGAAGACGTAAATAAATGAGGAGATAAATTATTTTCATCAATGTGAATTTTCAATATTACAAATGTATCAATTCACTCCCAAATGAATGTATAAAGTCAATACAATGCAACGAAATTCCAAACTTTAGTTCACGGGTAGGGATTTGTAGAACTTTAGAGATCCATTTGGCTATAGTGAAAATGCACATACCGGCCGGGCGCGGTGGCTCACGCCTGTAATCCCAGCACTTTGGGAGGCCAAGGCGTGCAGATCATGAGATCAAGAGATCAAGAACATCCTGGCCAACATGGTAAAACGCCGTCTTTACTAAAAATGCAAAAATTACCTAGGTGTGGTGGTGTGTGCCTATAATCCCAGCTACTCAGGAGGCTGAGGCAGGAGAATCGCTTGAACCCAGGAGGCAGAGGTAGAAAGGTTGCAGTGAGCCGATATCACGCCACTGCACTCTGGCCAAATATGCCCCAAGGAAGACTCAGAATATTCACTTACAGGAATGTGCCCCAAGGAAGACTTAGTCTTATGCACAAGAAGACACATACATATAAGAATGACCGCTGCACCATTCTTTAAGAAATGCCAATAAATATATAAGTTGCTTTTAATTATTTTTGATTGTTGAACTGTTTCCTTATAGTTGAAAAACTGGTCTGAGGCTGACTTTGGATTCAATAAATCCTTTGTGAGCTAATTTCATGGTTAATTTTTAAAGATAAATCTTTGTGTACTCAAAATAATGTGCATTCTGTGTTTGTTCATTATTTATTCACCTTTCCTCCTGGAGTCATTGCATCCTTTTGGATTTAATTGGATTTAATTGCTTCATCCAAAATTCATTTAATTCACTTAACTCCAGGGTTCTTTCAAAATGGTAGCAATTATTATGCTACATTGTATGCCTCAAAAAATCTGTATTTCAATTTCACATTATAGTAATAATTGTGCCCATCATGAAATTTTAGTTTTACTGTCTTTTCTTCTTCAACATTTTGAAGATATTAAATTGTTGCTTTCCCACATCTAACATAACTGTTGAAAATTATGATTGTAATCTAATTTTCATGTTCCTTTTGGGTAATATGCTTTTTATCTTTGAAGCCTTTTAGAATGTTCTAGTTTTCTTTAATATACCTTAATGTTACTGTAGAACATCTCTGTGAGGAGGTCACCTCTCCTATTCAGCACTCCTGTGTCCTTTCCATTTGAGGTCTATTTTTCTTCCTACGTGATGCTCTTGGAAGGGTATTTACACTTCAACTTCAGTCCTCCATATTTGTTGACTTGTATTCTTTATATCTCTCTATCCTTTTCCAATGTCTTCTGAGCAAGTTCCTGGTTTCAGTATTTCAGTCTACCAATATGTTATTTTGCTGTATGCATTCTGATATGTGGTCCATCTATTGAGTAATTTCAGCAATTATGTTTAGACCCTCAATATCTCCAGTTTGTTCTTCATATTTGCTTCTCCCTGTTTGTTTCAAGATTCTCCTTTATGTTTCTAAGAATAATTACTATTCTTGTTTGTTAAATTATTGCCCATTCCATTTCCTCTGGTTGAGCTTATTTATTTTGTTAAGTTACTTTCAAGGAACTCTTACTACTCACATCCTCCCATTTTTTCTCGTAAGCTTATCTTTTATTTCTTTAGACTATCTACTGATTTTGCAAATAATGTCTACGTGGGAGAGGGGTAAAAACTTAGGACTTGCCCTTTCTCTATGTGAGTTGGAGGAGGATGGTCTTCAAGGTACAAAGCCTCAAAGGTTGCAATATGAATTTAGCCATTCTCCAAACCCCACCACCACTCCACCAGACATTCTCTGGCCTCTCATCACCAGGCGTGTTCTTAAGAACAAAAAGCCTGTGTAATTTCCTCCTCCACTGGGTGGAAGGAGAAGGCAAGAATGCTCAGGAGGCATCCAGGTGTCATCACTACTAGCTTCACATTCTGGCTCCAGAGCAGCCCTGATGCTGCCCTGCCACTTCTGCCTGATTCTATTGCTTTCCTGCCACAGATCGAGGCAACCAGTCACCCAGAGTACTGTGGGAAAAAGAAAGAAAACACTAGAAAGCTTTTTGCCACCCAATCCCTTGGATGTCTCTGGCTTTCCTCTTCTCCAGGCTGTCATTTCTCCCAGCCTGGCAGCCAAACACATTCATCTTCCTAAGAGTTCTCACATTTTCACGTTAGCTCATGAAAATGGTTGAGATCTGCCAATGTTTTCCTGCTGCTGTTCTCCATTGTTGGGTTCAGAAAAGAAAACCAACAATATGCAAAGACTTGAGCCATATGGGACTCCAAAATAGTAAGGCCACATAATAAAAACTTGGTCATTAATAACCTCTATCTCACAGTTTGTTTTAAAAAGTTTATCTTGGCTAAGTACAGAACTAAGTATATTCTAGCTGAACTCAGTCTACACAGCTTTCCTGACCATCGTCAAACTGAAGAGAGAGTTTCAGAATCAATTTAATTTGATCAAACTCCACCAGGAGTACGAGAGAGAGAATATTTGACTACTTTTAGCCATTTCTCAGGACAGGCACAGTGGTTCATGCCTATAATCCCAGCACTTTGGGAGGCCGAGGCGAGAGGACTGCTTGAGGCCAGGAGTTCAAGACCAGCCTGGGCAACATAGGAAGACCCTGTCTTTTAAAAAATTGTTTAATTAGCTGGTTGTGGTGGTACATGCCTGTATTCCTGGCTACTTAGGAGACTGAGGCAGAAGGAGCATCACCTGAGCTCAGGAGTTCAAGGTTACAGTGAGTTATGATCATGCCACTGCAGTCTATTTCTGGTCTGGGCAACAAAGTGAGACCCTATCTCAAAACAAACAAAACAACAAAAATTTCTCAAAGACAGAAACTCATAAGGGGAATGAAGACAGTTACAAAACCATATCCTCTATAGGGTACAGTTCCTGCCCTAATCTAATTCATTTTTTTCTCTCAGCATATGCTTTCAAACTCCCGTCTCTCTGTATCTGTTCCTTTCCTTCCAGGAAAGATCATATCTTCATCTATTTTTATTTTATTCTATTCTAATAAGAAGATATAGACAATGGTTAGGATAAAGTCTTTCATGGGTTCTCCTATCAGAAAGGATACAATCCAGTTCCTTCAGTTAATTCTGGGTAATCACTAATTACTCTGAAATTGAACAAGACACTTTCTGTGGCTCCATTATGGAATTTCAGGATCAGAGAGGACAGAATCAAATTCATTTTCTCTGTCAAAGGCAATTTATCATTTGAATAACATCCTGTGAAAAACTGAGAAAAACCTTTGTAACTTGAGCCTCCAAGAAATTTACCCTACTGAAGACATTATTTTCTCCTAGTAAAATAGTATCAATTTATAAGCCAAATAATTTATTTCTGCATACATGGCTAAGATGTCCCACATATAAGACCCTTTGATTAAGCATGAAATAAAAAACCCACTGCCATTATTAATTATATTGACTCTCAGATTGAAAATAAGGCCTTAACATTGAATAAAGTTGTATCACAAGCCCTCCTTATGTCCCTCAACTGTAAAATTGGGACACAAGATCATCATCATGGCTTTCTAATGAGGCTTCAGTGACAACTAAGAGGGCTCAACTAATCAATAATAATGGAATCCCCAATAGGAATGAACATGTTCTACTTCCCCGCCTTTCTGTGGCTCTAGACCTAAGTAGACACACATGCAGACACACACACACACCACAATGCCTTTATAGAACATTTCCCCTTTCAGCTTTTTCCTCTATTCCTTTCTCTACTCTCAGTCTGCAGCAAAGACTGTCACTCCGGGTTCTCCCAGTGAGAGAAAGATCTTTTACTAAGATTCCATCCAGCTGATCAAGGAAGAAAGTGAAAATTAGAAAAAAAGTAGACCAAGACCAACCAAGATTCCTTAGTGCCTTCTTTCTTCTCCCACTGCAGACACAGTAAATCTCTACCTTTTTCCCCACCACTAAAAGAACAGGAAAAGGTCTTGGGAAAACTGGCATAGCCCCTGACAAGGTAGATATCATCATCTCCCATTTTACAGGTGAAGCAACTGAACTCCTTGGAAGGAAAATGATTTCCCAAATATGATACAAGCAGCAACAGGTGAACTAGGACCTAGATTTTGTGCTGCCTAAAACAGTATTCTCCCTATTTCCCCCACTGTAGGTTTCTAACTAGATACTCAAGTGTTCTCAGTTCATCATAGTCTGCACAGTCAGAAGGACACTAACATTCCCTAATTTTTATTACTTCAAATGCCATTTTATTTCACAGCATCAAAAAAGCTTCTGTGTCAATGTAATAGGTTTCAACCACCTGTAGTCGACTTTATGCCACCCTTTGTTAGTGGGCAGCTTGCCAGACTAATACAAGATCACCATCTAGTGGTGAAATCAAGTAACTGCAGGCTACACAGTAAATCTTACATTCTTCTCTGCATCCCCCCCATCTAACCCCAAGCCTATGGGCTTATGCGCCTATGGGCTTTATGTTATTTTCAGCAAACTTCCAGAAATAATTTACAAATAAAATTGTTAATTTTCCATTACATAAAACATGACATAATTTTAAAATTCTTTTGAGATTTAGGCATCTACTAAGTCAATATAAATATACTTAGACTCACATATACATAATTTTCAGCCTGTCAGCTGATTGCTCTTAGAGCCTGGAGCTTGACATCCAGTGAGGCTCTAAGTGAAAACTAGAGACAAACCACATTGCAGATAGTTGTAAATAATCACAACTTCAGGTAAGTGCTGGACTCTATTTTCATTAAAGTTTTTCCAGAGGCAATATTAGAAAGTACTCCCCAAACAAAAATAGCTGCTTCTAAAAAGAATGTGAATGTTGATTTCACTCTCAAACAGCAAGTATTTCTTGAACATCTATTATAAGCTACAAAAAGTAATATGAAGTATCTTAGATAAGCATTGAACAGTCCTTTAGCAATCTAGATTTTGCCCACTACTCATTATTTTACGGAAACTGCTACCATCATAGTAAACAAATATACATATTTTAAACACAAAATTCTGTAATTATTTTTTAAGGCAAACACCATGAGGTTCTCTGCTGCCCTAAACACCATTGACGAAGTACTCATCCTAAAACCCTCTCCCATTTTTAATTCTTTGACCTGTACCCCTCTGATAATGCTTCTAGTTTTTAATCTCCCCGTGCCTCACAACAACGTATATATCTCCCAAGGACCTAACCTGGGGCTCCCTTTTTTTTTTTTTTTTTTTGTCTTTATTTTGACAATCTACCACATTTATGATTTCAACTATCGTATCTGTATATCCACTCCTGACTTCTACTCTAAGCTCTAGTTTCATTTCTTTTTTATCTTTTTTTGAGATGGAGTGTCGCTCTGTCACCAGGCTGGAGTACAATGGCAGGATCTCGGCTCACTACAACCTCTACCTCTGAGGTTCAAGCGATTCTCCTGCCTCAGCCTCCCAAGTTGCTGGGACTACAGGCGCCCGCCACCACACCCTGCTAATTTTTGTGTTTTTAGTAGAGATGAGGTTTCACCATGTTGGCCAGGATGGTCTCAATCTCTTGACCTCATGATCCGCCCGCCTCGGCCTCCCAAAGTGCTGGGATTACAGGCCTGAGCCACTGCGCCCGGCCTAGTTTCACATTTTTAATTGTCTTGTGGATATCTCCCACTAGAACTTCAAACTCAACATACCCAAATCAGAGATCACAACTTTGCTCCCAGCTTCACTTCTCTTTGTCATCATTTCAATCCATCAGTCTCCACACTCCGCTGCTACTTTAACTCCTTCCTTTCCCAATGCCCTCTATCTAATCAGCTCCCAGGACAGTCAGCGCTACATCCGCACTGATTGCTCATCATTCCAGTTTTCCCTCTCTCTCCAAGGTCACTACTCTGATTCATGTTCTTATTCTCTCCTACTCTGACCACATCTGTCAGCACATATTTGTTCTAAGTACATTTTTGAAGAAATGACCACATACCAGACAGTGACTAGGTACTGGGAATATAGCAGGAACCAAACAAGACAATAGCCTTACTCTGATGGGCCTTATATGTTATTGTAGGGGAAGAAAAAACAAAGGAGGAGTGAAGAAAGGCATAAAGAAAAACTTCAACATTCTTATCCTCATCTCTTTTATTCAACAGAACAAGATGCCCTATTACCGTCTCATGCCGTATTCTGCACTAAAGTGAACTGTAATGAAACCCAGAAAATTTGAGAGACATGTTACATAGCTATTAGCAAAAAAGAGGCAAAGCCAATGCCTATATTGTTTCCCTAAACCTCAACTCTTGCTTAACTTTATAAAGTCATTTTTATACATTAAGAAACAACTCCTAAACATTTGAGGGAAGATGGAGTGAATTAGGAAAAAAAAAAAAAGTGTACTCATGCCTTGCCATTAGCTAAAACTGTGAAACAACCAGCTTTTGTTACTAGGAGAAGAATTAGTAGTGTGTGCCTGTTTTCATCATTTCGTTGGAAACCTAAAAATCTAAATTATGCTTATACTTGAAAGGATTAGCTCATCAAATTGATGCTTATTGGGCCTAAAAAGCAATCAATAAGACTTGTGTTTGTTCACAGTCCCAACATTAATTGCTGATTTTAAGGACTTATATACTTGAGTGATTGATTTATCCATTCTTTCATCCATTTACTGAACAAATGTTTATAGAATGTCTACTGTGCACCAGGCATGGGGCTGATTTCTGGGGTAGAGAAATATGATGTTGTAATTATCCTTAAGAAATTTGCATTCTAGCATGACAAGAAACTGTGAAACAGTGAGAAAGATGAAAGCTGTAATTACAAATCAGACAAGGTTCTTCACAGAAGGTTCTGTGGAAGACGGTAGGTTGGAGTCCCACAAATCTTCACCAAAAAGAGACACCTAGGTTGGGCTTTGAAGGATGAATGTTTTTCAATCAAGAGGAAGAAGAATGTTGCAGACAGAAGGAAGAGGATGTACTCAGAGCACGGAACAGCAGAACACTGTCCACTGGGGCAACTGCTAATAGGTGACATGGTGAGAGCTCCCACTTCAGACGACAGAAGAGGAATGGACCAGCTACCAGACTGGAGCGGAAATATCAATACGGTGTCAGACTTGCACAAAATTAGCAGATATTGGCCAGTTTCCGGCGTTAGCTTGTTTGACACGTACTCAAATGACCAACAACCATGCAATATGAATAGACATATGCATAAATCTATTCCAATAGCATAAGTCACTGGTAAACTTTCAGACTTGTGAGTCTGTCTTTAACCATTTCACAATTCCTCCACAACCTTAAATTAACATACCGTGAAGGTGCTCGGTTTGTCTAAGGCAGCCATGAATTTATTAAAAGGAATTTTTGTTCTCCCTGCCAGTTTGTGTTATCTAGTGTTTGGCTGTTTGTGCTGTTACCACAGCAACATTTGGACATATAAATTTGGCACAGAACATGTGGTACTGCTAAAATACTGCTTTATGAAGTACTTTCTTGTACTATTTCCACCAGGATAGTCAAAGATAATGTAAGGGAGCCACTGTCTGGGCAGGAATCAAAATGGCAAGGGGGATAAAAAATAAGGCACTGGGTTAGATAAGGGCTTCATGTACCATGTCCTGTAGCAAGTGATCAATAGTTCTTTCTGGAACAGTCTCTGAGGCAAATAGTGGGTTAAATGATGCTAATAATGCCAGTGTGAACTTGACCCTCCCAAAGGAGGAACGGGTAGTCAGGTTTTCCAACCTAATTGGCCGTGAATCACTTTTTCACCTAGAGGCTCAGTGACCTTCCAATGAAACACACATTTAAGAAATGCTGGGTTAGATCATCTTAAAGCTTTAAAAATTTGTATCAACAAGAAACTTAAATGCATATTACCAAGCAAAAGACGCTTATCTTACAAGGCTACATATCACATGATTTCAACTATATGACATTCTGAAAAAGGCAAATCTATGGAGACAGTAAAAAGATCAACAGTTGCCAGGGGTTAGGGATGAAGGAGAGATGAAGGGAAGAGCACAGAGGATTCTAGGAACGGCGAAACTACTCCTCATGACACCATAATGGTGGACACATCATTACTCATTTGTCCAGACCCATAGAATGTACAACACCAAGAGTGAACCCTAATGTAAACCATGGGCTTGGGTGATAACACGTTGATGTAGCTCCCCCGATTGTGACACACGTGCCACTCTGGTGGGGGAAGCTGTGGGTGCAGTGGGGAGGCTGTGGGTGTGGGGGGCAGAGGGTATGTGATACTGCCCCTTTCTGCTTAATTTTGCTGTGAATCTAAAATGGATCTAAAAATTAAAGTTTTTAAAAAAAAATTGTATTATATTCTACATAGAATAACTACAAAGTTAGAGGAACATCTTCTCACTGAGCTATGATTCCCAAGGTCCCTTCTCTATATGGTAAGAACAGTGTTTGGGTTTTGTTTTGTTTTTTCAGTTACAGCCTTACCTGCATTTTTAAACACAACTTTCAGATATTTGGGGACTATATTACCAAATCTTGGCTTTGGGAGTACATTATATAGGTCTTATGAACTCATTTCTGCTGAGAATGAATTTACTTGCCCCACATATCTCCGTACCTAATTGTCAGGAAATGTCTACTTTTTTTGTGGGGTTGGGGGTATATTTCTCCTCAAGTTGTAGGTACAATTATTAAATAAGCCCTGTGCTAGGTACTGTGGTAAAAACACAAGAAGTAGAAGTCTTGGTCCCTAAACACAAAGTTTGCAAACTGATTGGGAAAAATTAAAAATTGCAAGGGGCAGAGATTAGACAATTAGAAAAATATATCTAATATCGATTGGCCAGGAATAATGGTAGGCTTAGGTATTTAGTAACAAGCTGCGGCCCTTCTCCCTCATGGAGCTGAAGTCTATGTAGGAAGAAAAAATGTTAAGCCAGCAAAAACACAAACAAGTATATGTGACAAGTGGCACAAAAAGAGCATGTGTCATGTAGCCTAATGAAGCTAATTTTGGATCTGGTGTAGGCTTTTCTCAGGACGTGACATTAGTCCGTTGAAAAGCCAGGGAGTGATGTTCTGGGCAGAGGAAGAGCATGCGCAAAGTCGGAGATGAGAAACAGCTTTCAGTTCCTGAAAAGATACATTGCAAAGGGGAGCAGGCATGAGGGGAAAATGGAGAGGTGGGCAGGGCCCAGCATGCAGGTCCTTGAGGCCAACGGAAGGAATTTGCCTTTCATTCCAGTGAAAATGGAAAGCCTTTGGAGCATTTTAAGCAGAGCAATGTCATCATCGGCTTAACGTTTTAACAGCATAGGACACTGGGAATCACTCATCAAATTTGCTGATTCAGTCACTGATCCATTCTCTAATGAAATGAAGTCCAGAGAAGGAAGAAGCCACTTGGATTTAAGTTTAAACGTGACATGAGTCATTTAAATTTGACTCTAGCTATTCGGGGAGGGGGCGGATCATTCATTGGGAAACAGAGCTTATCCTAGAGTTACAAGAAGCTTCCTAAGCTATCAGTGGGGGTAGTATCTGTGTGTGTATGTGGTAGAGAAGAGGTAGGTTTTCTCATTCAAAGATCTTGATTTGAGCCGGGAGGAGGGAAAGATACTGCAAAAAGGAAGGACCAACTAAAAGGCCTCACTTGTTCCTTAGCATCAGTGCATCGATCTTATGCCCAAGCCTCTACTATTATAACATAATCTTCTTTGAGAGATGTAACACCATCAGCTGCTATTTGAGTTGGTGACATGCTTTAGCCAGGGATTAGGTAGTTAACAGCCAGCTGAAAACAAGATAGTAGCAGGGCCCAAGTGAGTAGAACTCAGAGTAAATAAGTAGCTGGTGATGTGGTACAAGACTCCCTCTTCCACATTCTTTTCCTTCCCGATGCTGAACTAGGAATCAGGAGACTCAATCCTAGACCTTGCTCTGCTGCAATCTGGCTGTGTGGCCTTAGGGAAATCATTCATTTCTCTGAGCCCTTTCTGAAGCACATGTAAATTGTGCGAGTTGAACTATATGCTCATGAACGTGCTTTTCCATTCTAACTTGCTTTGACTCTATGATTCTCTCTACTCAAAGCCCATCCTTGAGACCTCTCCATAGCAAAAGTAGTGGGGAGGGTGTGCAAGGCAAAGGAGAGGAGGAGGGTTCTGCATTTGAACAGCTGCCAAGCTCACAGCAGGGTTGTAATATGCCTGTGTTGCTCCCCAGAGACAAGGACTGGGCTTAAAGAATAGCCCAGGGGCTGACATAATACAAAGAGGCAGAAGCATTTTGCTGCAAGCTCCACAGAGCCCATTTCATTTTTAATACTGCAAGCAAACCCATGACGTGCAATTCTGCCTCACACTCCCGAGGTGGAGAGAGCCTCCTGTCTTGGGAGGCAGAGATGCTTTTAGAGCATGAGTTCAGAATGCCTGGTTCCCAGGAGTCACTGATGATAATCAAATAGCATAAGATAAGCTTGCTTTTGAAAATATGCAAAGTTTGATTTGTGTAGATTAAAAGGGCTATTTTATTAAATGATCTCTGAATTTTTTTTTTTTTTTTTTTTTTTTTTTTTTTTTAGATGGAGTCTTCTTTTTTTTTCCCGGGTGGGGTGTGGTGGGCGGGTTTCCTCGCTC
>NC_037681.1:69472570-69482536 GCF_003255815.1 Theropithecus gelada | reverse complement strand
TTTGAATTTTTTTTTTTTTTTTTTTTTTTTTTTTTTTTGAGATGGAGTCTCACTCTGTTGCCCAGGCTGGAGTGTAGTGGCCAGATCTCAGCTCACTGCAAGCTCCGCCTCCCGGGTTTACGCCATTCTCCTGCCTCAGCCTCCCGAGTAGCTGGGACTACAGGTGCCTGCCACCTCGCCCGGCTAGTTTTTTTTTATTTTTTAGTAGAGACGGGGTTTCACCGGGTTAGCCAGGATGGTCTCGATCTCCTGACCTCGTGATCCGCCCGTCTCGGCCTCCCAAAGTGCTGGGATTACAGGCTTGAGCCACCAATCTTTGAATTTTTAATTGTATTTTAATATACAATGTTCTCATACACAAGAAAAATATAACAAGGCGGGTAGCCAAAATAAGATTTGCCTTGTATTGATAATTGTCGAAACTGGGTGACTGGGTACATGTGGGTTCACTATACTATTGTCTTTACTTTTGTATCTGTTTGAAATTTTGCATACTGAATTTTTAAAATAGAATGAATTTGGTCAATTTAAAATGTACCCAAATTGGATTTTTCAAATATATTTCTAAGTTCCATTGAAAAACCAGGTATCTGCATAGGTCAGGGGTTAGTAAATTATAGCCCATGGGCCAAATCTGGTGTCCTACCTGCTTTTGTAAACAAAGTTTTATTGAAACACAGATAGGCTTATGTTTTTATGTATCATCTCTAGGTGCTTTTGTACCATGATACCAAAGTTGAATAGTTACACACCATGCAATAAAGACTATATGGCCCATGTAGCCAAAAATGTACTCGTATGCCTTTACAGAAAAAAATGGCTGACCCCCTAATCTATAGATTGTAGTGTAAACAGCCTTTGGCATATGTGAATTGTGGAGACAACACATACCCAGTTCTAATCCTAATACCTTAGACCGGACCATGATACCAAACATCCAACAGACAAAACAGCTAGTCTGGGGTGTCATAACAATACTTTGTCATAATGGAAACAGTCCATATCTGTACCTACACAGTAGCCACTTAGCCACATGTGATTGTAACATTAAGCATTTTGAACATGGCCAGGGAGACTGAGAAACTGAATTTTTAATTGTATTCCATTTTAATTAATTTAAATGTAAATACCCACATATAGCTAGTGACTACCATATTGGACAGCACAGAGCTAGAATTTTGATGCTTTAGCCAGTGAGTGGTGTTCCGGTAAAAGTTTAATAACAAGGTGGGCGCATGCATACACACGTCCCCCTCGATTTGTAACGTTTGCCAAGTTTGCTGATTTACGTGGTGTAAATACTCCCACTATGGCAGATTTCAAACCACTGATTTGATGTCACCAAATGCTGAGTTGAGAGATACACAGGATTGGTGCTCATGGGCCAATGCCAGCTGGCTGCAGCAAACCAATGTCTAGCCTTCTGTTTTGGGGATACAGGCTTCTTAGTCACGCATGATAAAACATGTAAGGTGGCAAAGAAGCTCAGATAAGCCAGAAGTGAGCAGAAATACCAGATTCATTTGTGGCTCTAAATGAAGGCAGGAAAAGAAAACATAAACGAAGAGCACAACTACTCAAAAAGGGAGTTCTACTAAGGAAGAAAGTGTAATCCAAAGGGGCAGCACAGGGAAGAAAGCTCGATTTCTACAGAATAGCCTCCTTCCAAATAAGCCTCATCTTTTCGAGGAATATCTATGCCAAGCAGGATATCTTTCCGTACATCTCAGATTTTCAGTGCCCGAGAGGACCAAGAACAATGTTACCTTCAAGCATGGTAACATGCTTGAAGATTCACATGAAATTTATCATTAGGAATAGAAGGCATCCCAGCAGCCATCCTGCTTCAAACCTACAGTCATGAAAAGGACCAAATTGTAAAGGGAGATAGCAAAGGTAAAGACTTACAAACAAGCACACCTGCTCAAGGGAATTCATCACTGACTCAAAATAGAAGCAGAGATCTTACAAGCTAGCAAATTCTGGGATCCTATTTTTCTTATTCCAAAGTCATATAGCCTAGACACTTGTATTCTTGGAGTGCACTTTCACAAAAGGAGCCAGCCACTCAGCTTAGGCACTATTTTAAGATGGAGAAACAGAAGAGAATTTAAGCTACATAGCACAGGACACAGCGGAAGGAGAGAAAAGAAAAGGATGAGCTTGGTGGAAAGAAGAAGGGTGAGGAGAAAAATTGAGGAACAGCGGAACCAGAAGTAAGACAAAGCAAAACTAAATACCGGCAAATACTATAGAGGACACTAAAGACTCAAGGCACCAGAAGAGAGGAAGGAGAGAGGGAGGGAGGGAGGGAGGGAAGGAAGGAGGGAAATCAGTGTAGCATTCAATAAATATTTACTAAGCTGCAATCAACAAGCTAGCTGCTGTGCCGCAGAGACAAGGTAAATCGTGCCCAGCCCCAGAGCCCTGTGTGCACACTCATGAAAGAACATGTGCACGTGTGTGATAGTGTGATGGCTGTGATAGGGAAGGGGAAATTTTGTTGATTTTTAATTTCTAATTTTGATTTTTGTGGGTACACAGTAGGTGTATATATTTACAAGGTACCTGAGATGTTTTGATACAGGTATGCAATGTGTAATAATCACATCACGGAAGGTGGGGTATCCATCCCCTCAAGCATTTATCCTTTGTGTTACAAACAATCCAATTATACTCTTTTAGTTATTTGTAAATGTACAATCAAATTATTATTGAAGGCCGGGCGCGGTGGCTCAAGCCTGTAATCCCAGCACTTTGGGAGGCCGAGATGGGCGGATCACAAGGTCAGGAGATCGAGACCATCCTGGCTAACACGGTGAAACCCCGTCTCTACTAAAAAATACAAAAAAAAACTAGCCGGGCGAGGTGGCGGACGCCTGTAGTCCCAGCTACTCGGGAGGCTGAGGCAGGAGAATGGCGTGAACCCAGGAGGCGGAGCTTGCAGTGAGCTGAGATCCGGCCACTGCACTCCAACCTGGGCTACAGAGCGAGACTCCGTCTCAAAAAAAAAAAAAAAAAATTATTATTGACTATTGTTGCCCTGTTTTGCTAGCAAATATTAAGTTTTATTGATTCTAATTATTTTTTGGGGGGGAGGGGGTAGGAGAAAGGGGAAATTTTGGAAGCAGGATCTCTAATCAGCAGGATCAGGGAAGTCTTCTTAGAAGAAATGTCCTCATCTAGAGTGATGAATGAGTGAGCAGGAGTGAACCTGAAGAATGAGTGAGCAGGAACTAACCAGGGTAAGATATGGGAAGATCACTCCAGATAGCCAGAATGGCATATTTAAAGGCCTAGGGCCAAAGAATGCCTAGTCCACTGGTGTGGGGGCCATACATCCCTGTTTGCCTGGATTGGTCCTGGTTTGTTCTTACAGTCCAGGTGTAATTATCAATACCTAACTATCAATAGACAGTCTCAAAAAGTGTCCCCTATGTGGTCTCTGGCAGAACTTGGAAGGGAACCTAAAGGGACAGAGTGACCACCTCCCCCAACCACCTGTTTTCTGCAGCAAAAGGAATCCATGCTGAGGTCCCACGGCCTGGTGATGGTGCAGTGTGTGTGCTGGAAAGATAGGCCAGCATGAAGTGTGGTGAGCTGAATTAAGGATAGGTCCTGACAGTATGGAGAAACAAACAGGAAAAGAAAGACTGGGGAGAGGCAAGTATTTCAAAAAGCCAGAACCAAATACAACAGCTAAACCCCTGATTCTCCCAGAAACTTGTTTAAAAGTGCCTCCCGGCAAAACCATAGAGAAACTTTAGTGCTATCGACCAGTTAGCACATGATTTTGACCCTTCATCTAAATTACTTGGAACAAAGTTACAGGGGAATTTAATTGTAGAAAATGGACAAAGAGAGTCAGATCCAGAATCCCTCCCCCAAAACACATCACAAGTGGAGAAGCCAGAGGGGAGCTGAAATTCCTAAAATGTTCTGTTGCCATCACAACAAAAGAGACTATAACTTCTTTATTACTACAGCAGGCAATTATTTGAGTGCTCTTTGAGCCCCTTTGTGAGTTGGAGTTGATGGAACAATAATGAAAAAACGACAATTCTTTTATCACCAGAAAATAAGTGCTAGTTTTCAAATAGCATTTACACATCTCAATGCCTGGATGATATTTTTCAGTGACCACCATAGGACTTAGAAAGAGAAGTTATATCAGACTGCTCAAGGTGACACACAGCTGGTCTTGTCCCTGGTTTCATGTGGGTAGAGCTGACCTAAAGAGACTGAGATAGGACACAAGCTACCCAGGATTGTCCTGGGTCAGTGGGTCCTAACTCTCCCTCAGCAAGACAGGAAGCCAGAGACTCTTACCTTTAGCACCTGTGTTTGCGTTCCCGCTGAACATTCTGTGGCATCACCTCTCCCATCCCAGGTTCCTAGTGCCCATATGTTCTATGATCTTGGTTCTGTGGAGTTCCCAAGTTATTGCCACAATCACTGGGAAAGTGACCAGTGTCAACCAACATCAATGGCTGGTCCCACCAGTTGCCATTATTCAACTAAATTCTACTAATTTTGACCTGTTCTGCCTACGTGAGCTCTCATATTTCCATTAGGACCCAGGAGCGATTTGGATAGCTGGGTGTCCTTACAGAGAAATCTGAATTAGTCAAAATATTCAAGGAGAGAGAACTGTTCACTCCAGTTCTCTATGGAATCGAGTTCTCTCTGAATCAAGAATCAAGTTGGACTCTGTTAAACAGAGGATTCAAAACCAGTGCCAGAATTACAATAGGCTGTGGCATAATGGAAGATGAGGGCGAGACCTTCATTGCCTATTGTTTATGCCCGAAACCATGGACTCTTAGAACATTAAAGCTTTAAAATATAGTTTGGAAGTCATCTAGTTCAGCCCGTTCATTTTACAGATAAACTGAATCTAGGGATATTGAGTTACCCAAATGGTGTATCTTATTATAGCAAAAGGATATTTGTTACAAGGGGAATGGCATATATGAAAGACAGAGATGGGTCCCACCTTCTGATGCTTCTGATGACTGTCAAGGTCTCTTCTCTTTTGCTGTACAGTTATTTATCAAAGGACTAACATGTGGTCCCCAATATTCAGGCAAGAAGGGAGGCACAGAGACTGGTATTCAAATAGAGAAGGGACTTAATGAATACTGGGTCACTCATTCAAGAATCTCTTAGAACTTTTTCTATTTGGGTCAAGATTATATTTTCTACAGGGATGGAAGATTGGTGGTGGGACGTGAAACTGGTCCTGGTCACCTCTTGTCGAGTCCAAGAAAAAGACAAATTGTTTCTTGTATCCAGAGCAGGTAAGGTATGGCCAGTAAAATTATAATTCGATGAAATTCAAGCAATAGCAAACTTTTGTAATTTGCTGCTACACTGCAACATGAACTAACATCACTATGAGAAATGAGAGGAAAGCCAGCACAGTGGCTCATGCCTGTAATCCCAGCACTTTGAGAAGCTGAGACAAGAGAATCACTTCACCCCAGGAGTTTGAGATCAGACTGGGCAACACAGGGAAACCTCTTATCGACCAAAAAAAAAAAAAATTAAAAATAGCTGGGCATGGTGGCACAGGCCTGTGGTCCCAGCTACTTAGGAGGCTCAGGTGGAAGGATCACTTGGGCCCAAGAGTTCGAGGCCATAGTAAGCCATGATCATGCCACTGCACTACGGCCTGTGTGACAGATCAAGATCTTATCTCAGAAAAATAAAAAAAGACAGGGATTAAAACGGTAAATTAAAAAATAGAAAGCTAAAAGGAAAATAACAGGGTTCTGTTTTCTCAATTTTGCGGATACTTCACATTTAATGACTCTTTGAACTAAGAACCAGGCCGATTTTCCTGGTTAAAAATGCCTACTTAAACAAAAGTGCCCTGCAGACATGAGTTATCATGGCTAATATCAAGTTTGTTGGCATAAAAGCTACAAAAACCATGACCAACCTAGCAGACACCTCAGAGAGAAGTCACAGTTAAAGAGATACAGCCTAGGAAACCAAAATGTATTTTCAAAATAATTTCGCTTGTGTTTATCAAACACTGAATGGGGACATGGTTCATAAAATTCCCTTTCCCTCCCCATCCACTTTCCTCTCATGGGCAGTTCACAGAGTGCCTCTCTAATCCAAACCTTTCAAAAAACTCTCCTCCCACCTCTGTTACAAGAATCTTATTTCCCTCATCACTTTATGGTGGCCTTGATGATTCATTTAACCCAGTCTTTATTTTTTAACCCTAACATCTTGGTATCATCGTAGGATGATGGCCAATCAGCCTACAATTCCTCACATCCAGGTATCATTCCATGGAGACTGAGCCAGAGATGGCCTGAGGTCTGTCTCTATACTCCAAATTAGTCCCCCATTTCAGCTGGAGACTCTGATCTGGCTAATAGGTCTCAGCTCGCTCTTTCACTGAGCAGTTGTTCATTCCCAGACACTCTCCAGTCTCCCATGCAAATAGATTATCAGCAAGCACAACCCACCTTTCCTTAGGACTCATCTGAACCCTAGAGTAAGAGTTTAATCTCAAACCAAGATCCCTTCTACTTAGAAGAAGTCTCCCTAGGGAGGCAGTGCAATGCCATGAAGAGGTCAGCTGTCAGCCTCACGAAGATCAGGGTTTTAATGCAGATCTGTCATTTTCTATAAAATCAGATTAATAATATCGACCTTTCAGAGTTGTTGTGAGGATAAAAATGAAATAGTAGATGTAAAATACTCAGCAAGGATATCTGTTATTTTTATTTTTCATTATCATCTTGGTCACTCTAGGGACTGGCAGCTACACTGGCTTTGCTCCCATCAATATCATTTATCAGTTGCATTCTACATCTCATCTCCATAAATGGCTCCTCATCTACCCTCCCAAGTGGCTCATGTATATCTTCTATCTCCCCTTGTTCCAGGGCTCAGTGTCTCCCACTTCAATCACTGATAAATATGTGTGCAAGGTCATGATGATCTGCCTGCTATACCTGCACTGACACTAACCCTCAGCAGTTATATGTCCATGAAAAGGAAGTCACAGGGCCGGGCGCGGTGGCTCATGCCTGTAATCCCAGCACTTTGGGAGGCTGAGGCGGGCAGATCACCTGAGGTCAGGAGTTCGAGACCAGCCTGGCCAACATGGTGAAATTCCATCTCTACAAAAATTAGCCGGGCATGGTGGTGGGTGCCTGTAATCATAGCCACTCGAGAGGCTGAGGCAGGAGAATTGCTTGAACCCAGGAGGCGGAGGATGCAGTGAGCCAAGGGCCACTACACTCCAGCCTGGGCGACAGAGCAAGACTCAAAAAAACAAAAAAAAGGAGGTCGCCCTTATCCCTTTTCCCCAAGGCCCAGAGCCTCTGCTTGCTCCCTAAGTCATTGAAATTGCCTTGGTTTTGAATGGAGGTTTGTCAAAATCTTCATGAAGTGCTCATAAGAAATTCCATTATCAAGAGGCTTGTCTGGAAATGACAATGGTAATGAAAAACATGGACTAAAGTATCAACGCTCAATTTTTTAGCAGTCAAGATTATATTTTTTCATTAAATTAAGGCTGCAAAGCAAAAAAAAAAAAAGATAATTAATCAGACTTATAATGAAAAATTACAGATAACATATTCCTGTTCAAAGTAACCAAAAGTATGGATACTCAGAGAAAAAAATTGTGATGTAGAGGAATCTGGAGGAGTTGCCTCTATGGGGCATTTAAATTGTCATCTCTTCCCACAAAAAATCAGCCTCCTCAGCACTCCTCAGAGTCAACCTTTGAATCAGTGTCATAGCAGCAACTGACATCTCTGACCTCCAGGAGAAATTCAGGGAGCTCAACAACAAAGAGTCCCATAAGAGAAGCTCCAGAGGACAATATCTGGGCTTGCCAAGCATGTTACTTATTCCTCTGCTCAGAACCCGCCAGGGGCTGCTGCCATCTATTGTAGCAAGACCTAGCTGCTCAGCTTGGCAAGCAAGGTTCTCTCCAAACCTGCACAGGCCTGCTTTCGCCACCTGGGCTCCCACTGCTCCCCACCAATACCCTCTCTGAGGACTAAACCAATTCCTTCCCCATGTCACGCTCGTTCCCACCACCTTCCCTTTGTCCATGCTGTGTCCACAACCACCTTTTCCAACCTTCACTGATGCCTCATGTCTCCAAATTCTCAAGGCACTGATGTCTTTATTTGTTCCAGGTCAAATACATTTACATTTCTGTTTACATTTCTGTATACCCTGTAGTCCCTGCCACAGGCTGGATTCATAACAAGTGTTCAATAAATGTCATTGAGCGGTTAACTTTCTTCTGGGTAAAGAGAGTTGAATGTAAATGAATATAAATGAATATATTTCTTGGCAAAAGTTAAGATAAAAAAAGGAAAAGAACATTCAATGAATACTGACAAGGAACTACATTGTGCTTTTCATGTTATCTCAGAAATTCTTCACAATAATTCTATGAGATTATTTTTTAATCTGTAAAATGGGGTAGCACAACGTTCTGAGGAGGTTAAACTCTACCAAGGGTATACAATTTGTAATAAACAGAGCATAATTTAAACTCAAGTCAATCTGACTCCAGAGCATATGCTCATTCCAAGAGTTTTTATGATTTCCACCACTGTCATTATGGCCATGTCCACCTGCAATAGCGCTGAGCCATTTAGCTGTAGAGAGACTTTTCATGGTCACTCTCTGCATCTTTGCAGGCCACAGGCCTCAGGTAAACAACTGCAGACACAAATCTATCCACAGCAAGGCACAAGCCTTCACATTTTTCTTGACCTCTTCTCCAGAAGGGTCAATAAAACAGGCCAAGAGCACCAGTTCTTTGGGCCCCTTCCCACATGTCTATGCTCCTCCTACCTTTGGTCAACTCACTGATTAGGACAATGGTGAAGAAAGACTTAGGTCATTCAAATACACAATAACTAAAGGGTAGTATGAGAAAAAGGAGACTCCTTTCTCTACCCCATCCTAGCCATGTGTCCCTGGGTAAATCTCTTCATTTTTCTGAGATTCAGCTCTCTCATCAGTAACGTAAGATCCTTTGAGATTCCACAAGATGGTGTGACTCTAAGTGTTACATAAGTGTGGAAAATTAAGACCCTAGATTTTCACATTGAAGAGCAAGTTCAATTTTACTTCTTTTGGAGAAGGGATTCAGCCAAATAATCAAAGTTCATTCTAAAGGGCAATTTAAGGGTAAAATTATAACTCTTGCACAAATATAAAACATAAAAGGAACCTGTGTCAAGTATTTTATATGACCTATTAATTGATGAGAGAACAGTAAAATGTTACACTCAATGCAAATAATTCAAAGAACATATAGACAAACAGGAATGCTAAAATAAATTTTAAAATAGATGTGGTCAATATCCACATGGCAATAATGCATTGCATTTCATGAGAAAAGAATCATTGGCATTATGCTTAGGTTCTATTATACAACTTAAAGAGATTTAAAAACCACTTATAAACAATGAGAGGAATAGACCATTATAGCATCAGATAATCCAGATGAGTATGCTAGACAATACCTAGAATCCCATAGAATATCCAGTAATCTCTCTTTTATTCTGTTTTTTTTTTGGGGGGGGAGGAGTTATTGCAAAGTCTTTTATACAATTAACATATATCCTATCTTTCTCAGATTGCATTCCATGGGAGAAGCAGGAAAACAGTGATAAAGTCGGCCAGGCGCGGTGGCTCAAGCCTGTAATCCCAGCACTTTGGGAGGCCGAGACGGGTGGATCATGAGGTCAGGAGATCAAAACCATCCTGGCTAACACGGTGAAACCCCGTCTCTACTAAAAAATACAAAAAACTAGCCGGGCGTGGTGGCAGGCGCCTGTAGTCCCAGCTACTTGGGAGGCTGAGGCAGGAGAATGGCGTAAACCCGGGAGGCGGAGCTTGCAGTGAGCTGAGATCCGGCCACTGCACTCCAGCCTGGGCAACAGAGCAAGACTCCGTCTCAAAAAA
>NC_037681.1:69426170-69472473 GCF_003255815.1 Theropithecus gelada | reverse complement strand
AAAAAAAAAAAAAAAAAAAAAAAAAACAGTGATAAAGTCAACAATGAAAGAGAAGAAATTGAGCTGAACAGTCAGAGCCTTATAAGCCAGACCTGGCTTCGCTGATTTTACAGGACATCCTCTATTCAGTGGGCATGCTGTGGCAAGAATCCACACCAGGTCAGTAGTCTTGGGCACCTAAGCCTTCTTCCCATGTCTTAAAACAATCCTTCCTGAAAGAGGTACTAAGGAATGGCTTGCGATTAGGTCCCTGTAACATAATTTTTTTTAAATCATAGCATTGCTCAGGGAAGAGAAACATCAGTATCACCTGGGAGAATGGTAGAAATGCAGATTCTAGGCCATGGCTCTAATGTCCTGAATTAGCATCTGCATTTTTCACGATTTCCATGCGATTTGTATGAAAATACGTGTTTGAGAAGCCATGATTTAATTAAAATATCACAGCACTCCCACTAATTAACTGTGCCATCTTGATCAAGTCAATTCACTTTATGGGCCTCGGTTTCCTCACTGTAAACTGAGTGGCTGGGTCCTCAGTTAAGGCTGAGTCCCTGGCCTTGAAGATCCCCTCCTGGTCTCTGAATTCATTTTCTAAAGATCTCTCTCTCTGATGTCAAGCTCCAAGGCCAATGTCATGCCACCTACCTCTGGAGCTTCAGTCACGCAGAGATTTAGTTAAGCCATGCTTACATTTTCCTCTGTGTCCTTCTCTGGGAAAAATAAATTGACACAGTGACTCTAATGACATTATCCCTCTGTCTGGAGTACCAGCAATGTGCCAGGATTCCCTGAGAACCGAATGAGTAAGAAATTGCACCATCTGCTTTCACGTCAGGAATTTCCACAGTTTTGCTCCCTGATGGAGTGTATTGCCTTTTAAATCCCAAAATAATCAATTCTGACAAGAAAAAGTCAGATATCCTTTTCAAATTATGAAAACACACACAACACTCACAAATTTCCTGACAACCTGATATAAGGAGAAAGAATTATCCACTTATTTTTAACTTATTTGTTTTCTTCAAGCAAGCCTGCTTGTTCTGCAGGGAACCTCTGACCTCAGGGCTACCCAGAAGAGCACAGAACTTTACAAAGCCCTCTCCCCACCATGACAACCTACAGCCCCCTCTGTAGTGGGCCAGAACTGCACTAAGTCCATGTTTATGGGGAGGGGTGGGGTGGGGAGTAGTCTGTAAGGAGACTTCCACATTTGGATGCAAATAGTGCTACTTACATGCAGATGAGGTATTTTCCACTATTGTCCTTTACTACATGAACACGGGTACTACCCCAGGATGTGTTCCCAGTTGAACTCCAATGCCTGTCTGAAATCTATGTAGGGCACAAAGATTCTGAACCACTGGGCTCCACAGCGATATTTCAGCTCTCACTGCACTACAAGCACCACCACACTCATCAAGAGAAACTAACCTGCAGCCATTTCCCACTTCTGTTCATTCAGCTCCCAACTCTGCCCCTGGGTACCAGAACCCTCCTGCTACCGCACTGATCTCTCCTCTCTCCCCAGAGTATTCAACTATTCACTGGGAATTTGTGGAACACCGATTCTCTGCCAAGTCCTGTACCCAGAAGCTCAGGCTTTGGTGGTAAGCAAGACAGATACAGTCTTAGGTCTCTCATGAAGCTCAGAGTTTGTTGGGACGCACAAATGTTACACAGATAGACACCCAAGTCACTTCAATACATAATTTCAGACTAAAACAGTGAGGCCTGATCCAGTCCTGACATTGAAGCAGCCTTCCATGGTGGATTAATTTCCTGAACAAAGTATTTCTCCCCATATCCCACAATTTCTTAGAGTGACTCTCCCCTATACAGTCAAAGGAATTCTATACTCTAAAAAATGAACAGAATTTTTATAACAAGAATACAAAGACAAAGAAACAGTCCATTCACAGATTTTGAGTTCCAAAATACACTTTTAAATCTGCTATAAGAGCAAACTGACTTGGAAACCAAAGCTTTCATTGGCAAGGGCTGGGTTTCTGGAGAAGTAAGAGCTTTCTGAGTTCTCAAAACCTACATTTGAGGATCAATCAGAAAACATTGAAGGAATCAGAGTATCAGATTACTCCATGATAATGCTTCAAAAGGAGAATAATTGAAGAATGAATGCACATATTTACATGGTCCCAGGGGTTAGCTGTAAGAGGGAAAGTCAGCATATTTCGTGGATGTCTTATGACCAGGAAAAGCAACATGTTCACAGAGGTTGGGTGGTGGACTGCCCTGCTACGGAGGATATGAGAACATTCTTAAGTCTCTGTTGACAATGATCACCCCTCCATGGTCAGATAAGATGGCACACCTTGATAGAAGCCAGAAGGACAGACACCATGACTAGAGATAAACCTAAAAGCAGTCACAGAAATAAACACTATGTGGCTAGAGACCAAGGACTTGATATCCCCCCAAATGCCTTAACACTTTGCAAGCACCCCCACGAATCAGACGTATCCCCAGGGAGACCCAAAGGTGAGAAGAAGCATCCCAAATGACTAAATTTAATTCTGGAATTACAGAGAAAATCTTGGAAGTGATTGGGTTTAATGGATTAGCAAGATTGTGGGGGTTCTCCCCACCATTAGACAAAACAAGGCTTAAAAGTAAGAAAGCTGAGAAACTGAATATACAGCAGTTCATATGTGTTGCACACCTGAGTTATGTGGGTTAAACAGAGGACATCTACTACACTTCTCTGAAATGTGACATTAAACAGGGACATACTAGAAAAGTAGATATTTGCAGGGGGATCAAATTCTGAGCAGGAACAGCACAAATGATTTTGAGGTCCTTAATCAATGCAGGATTTGTTTAGCCTAAGAATCAATGGTCAGTGAGTCTGGAACAGTGTGAGGTTTGGCATAGCATGAGACAGGCTCCACATCAGGCAGAGGTTTTTTTTTTTTTCTTTTTTTTTTTCAGATGGTGTCTTGCCCTGTTGCCCAGGCTAGAATGCAGTGCCTCCTCCTCCTGGGTTCAAGAGATTCTCTTTCGTCAGCCTCCCAGGTAGCTGGGATTACAGGTATATGCCACCATGCCCAGCTAATTTTTTTTTTAAGTACAGATGGGGTTTCGCCATGATACGCCAGGCTGGTCTTGAACTCCTGACATCAGATGACCCTCCCAAAGTATTGGGACTACAGGAATGAGCCACTGCACCCAGGCTGAGGTTTCTTTCTAAAAAGTTTGGACCTCATCATCAGAGCAAGCAATGGGGAGGCACTATAGAGTTGTAAACAAGGGAGTTATATACTATCAGCCATATGTTTTCACAAGACGATTCACTGATTTAAAAACTTCATCCTCTGCTGCAATCAACCCCACTACCCACATCCTTGCACACATTCATCTGCCCCAAAGGTTCTCCTAGTTCACTGCCCCATGTTCCAGGACTCCTTTCTTGCTCAGCTGGTGGGCTTACCCCCCTTTCTACAGAGCATTTCCTGCCCTTGGTCTTTATTTCTCAATTTCTCAATGAGATTACTTTAGAAGTTAAGATGAGAGTATCAGCTGCCATTATTACATATAATAATATTTTGGTCAGAAACCAGAGAATGACCTCATATTGCCCAGTTAATTACCCCTAGTCCCTCCCAACAAAGTTCTAGGAAGGTATTCACAGAAAACAAATGCAGAATGGAAATCAGGGTACCATTTTATTCTCAGCTGCATAAGAATGCTCTATGCTTGTGCATAGCTCTAATTAAAGGCTGAGTTGGATCAATGTTCAAGGTCAAAGAAAGGACCCCTATTTACTCTCTCCCTTTTCTAAATATTACAACAAAGATACTCATACTAACAAGTGCGAATGAGATAAACAGCTGAGACCATTAAAAAGGGTAAAAAGATTGGGTGCTGATCTTTTTAGACATAATTAACCCCACTCCACCCCTCCCTTTGAAGCTAATCAAAGTCTCAGGCTTTGACCAATCACCTGAGCAGAAGGGAGATGAAACCGCAAACCCGACAAGGAGAGAGGTAAAAGTATTCAACCCCATCTTTGTTGCCAAACTTGGCATTATAGCTTAATCCATTGGATTGATGGGCTAATCCAATATCAGTCACAAAATGTGGCTGTCACCCTTGAGGGAAGAGCCAAAAAACTCTTGGGAAAATCTTGTTCAAAAAACCATTGTGTGAATCAGATGAGAAGACAGGCTCATCATCAGCTCACTGCTGGTTAAAATCGTGTCCTTGGTGCATTGCCTCACCTGTGAAAATCTGCATTTTGAAAAAGGACTGCAGGAGGAGGCTCAAAGGAATTCATTGCTATCCTTGCAAAGTCAAGCAGGAAGAAAAGCCCACGTAGGACACATTTTTGACCAGGGGGGTTTTCAAGAGCCTCTCAAAAATCACATACCATAGATTACTTTCATCTTTCTCTTCATCTCTTCATTGTTCTTTTCAGGCTAGATCTGAGATAATTTTATAAGAAAAGCTGATTCAAGGAAAAAAAAAATCATAAAATATTTTCACTATCATTGCTACCAAACAAGCATGACCAAAGTTCAAACTTTATTCCCAGGTTTTCCCCAAAATGTTATCTCAAACACTGATTTGTAGTCTGTTTTCTACCATTTAACAGCAAAAAGTTAAAGAGAATATTACTTTTTTTTCTAGGGGAAAACAATAGATTGTTACATCTTATAAATCAGATTTTTAAAAATGAAGACTATGGATGTGATCACTTAAATGCCAGCTGAAGTAGAGAAAAATGAGAGAGGGAACTTTTCTAGTCACAGGAGTGGTAGACTTTCTTCTTCTGAGTCAGCCATGCTGAGGGACGTTCCTAGTCACTGCCAGATGCCATCATTCCCTGGCCCTCCTACGGGAACCTTGAAATGATCATTTGAACATGATGGCAAAGAGTGGCGGGAGCGTAGTGGTCCCATCTTGATCTCAGAGGAGGCTGCAACATTTCCTACTCTCAGAGATTGCAACATTTCCTACTAATTGTCTTGCAAAAAAAAAAAAAATGATACAAAATTATGCAAAAGTGGCAAGAACAAAGAGAAACAAAAAGAAAATCCACTTTCAGCAAAACTGGAAGACAGTTAAAACCTCAGATCCCTGCCTTGAATGTTTGTGTCCCTCCAAAATTCATGCTGAAACTTAATCTCCAATGCAACAGTATTAAGAGGTGGGGGCTTTAGGGGGTGATTAGGTCATGAGGGCTCCTCCCTTGTGAATAGGATTAGGAACATTTTTCAATGGAGGAAACTAGCTTGGCCTAGTTTGCCCTTCCAGCTTCTATCATGTGAGAACACAGCAACGAAGCATCATCTTCGAAGCAAAGACTGGGCCTTCACCAAGCATCAGACCTACTTGTGCCTTAATCTCAGACTTCCCAGCCTCCACACTGTGAGAAATAGATTTCTGTTATTTATAAATTACCCAGTCTCGGGTATTTTGTTATAGTAACACAACAGACTAAGATAAAAACTGATACTGAGTGTGGGATGTTGTTATAATAAATAACTAAAAATGTGGATGGATGTGCCTTTGGAACCGGGTAATGGGCAGAGGCTGGAAGAGTTTGGAGGAACAGGCAAGAAAAAGCCTGAATTGCTGTGAATGGAGCATTGAGGGAGATTCTGGTGAGGGCTCAGAAGAGGAGCGTTGTAGAAAAAGCCTCATTTCTCTCAGATTATCTAAGTGGTTGTGAACAGAATGTTGGTAGAAATAAAGACACGAAAGACCATTCTAATGAGGTCTTAGATGGAAATAAGTATTAACATATGATATTGGAGACTGAATGAAAGGCCATCCTTGTTATAAAGTGGCAAAGACCGAATTGTGTCCTTGACTGAATGGTGTCTTTGTCCTAGTGTTTTGTGGAAGATGAAACTTAAGAGTGAAGAACCAGGATACTGGCCAGAAGAAATCTCTAAACAAAGTATTGAAGGGGCTGCATGGCTGTTACTTCACTACTTCTAGTAAAATGCAGAAAGAGAAAAACTAAAGGCACAATTTTTAACCAAAAGGGATGCTGGGCTTAATTGGGAAATTCTCAGCCCGTAAAGTAAAAATGAGAAAACACATTCTGGAGAGAACACCAAGGATGTAGCTAAGCAAACATTTTGATAGGGAGATTAGTATAAATAGAAGAAAGTTGGGTGCTTTCATCAAGATGATGGAAGAATGACCTGAAAGGTATTTTGGAGATGTTTGAGGCTACCACTCTCACCATAGGTCAGAGTACCAGGGCTCTGAAAGCAGAATGGTTTCAAGGGTCGAGCCCAGGGTAGCATGGGACTTGGGACTTGCTGCCTAGAGCCACCCCAAGTTTCTGCTCCACACATGCTAATGCGGCAATCCTTAGCTACCCTGGGTGTGGCTTGGGCTGCCATTCCAGAGGGCACAAGCTATAAGCCTTGGTGGTGTCCACAAGGTACTGATTCTGCAGGTGCAGAGTGCACAAGTTGAGGAGGCATGGCTACCACCACCTAGATTCCAAATGGTGCCTTGGAGAGAGCTGGGGCGCAGGCAGAGAACTTCCACAGAGATGGGCCACCAGAGAGCATCCCCATTAAGGCAATGCCCATTACAGCTATGGGGTCAGGGCCACTGCAGAGAGCCTCCACTAAGGGGATTCCCTATGAAGCCTTAGGGGTGTGGCTTCCCCCAAGACTGAACAACTGTAGATCCACCAATGTCCAAGTGTAGCCCAAGAGAGCTACAGGTTCTAGGCCTCAACCTATGAGAGCTATAGCATGGACTGTACCCAGCAATGCCATGGAACAGAGTCCCCTGAAGCCTTGGGAACACAATCCCCATCCAAGTATCTAAAAATTAGGACATGGAGTCACAGATTATTTTTGAGCCCCAAGATTTAATGCTGTTTGCCTTGTTAGGTTTTAGACTTACGTGGGACTTGTTACCCCTTTTTTCCTTCCTATTTCTCCCAGTTAGAATGAGCATGTCTATCCTATGCCTGTTCCAACATTGTATCTTGGAAGCATATAGCTTGTTTGATTTCATAGGCTCACAGCTGGAGGGGAATTTGCCCCAGAATGAATAATACCTTGAGTCTCAGCCATATCTGATTTAGATGATATTTAGATAAGACTCTGAACTTCAGACTTTTGAATTCAATCTGCAATGTGTTAAGACTTTAGGGGCTACTGAGATAGAAAGAATGTGTTTTGATTATGTGAAGGACTTGAACTTTGGGGGGCCAGGGGTGAAATGCTATGGTTTGAAAGTCTGTGTGCCTCCAAATATCATGTTCAAACTTAATCTCCAATGCAGCAATATTAAGTGGTAAAGCCTTTAGGAGGTGATTAGGTCATGAGAGCTCCTCTTTTGTGAATGAAATTAAGGCCTTTAAAGGGGCTTTATACAGCATTTGACCCTTTTTGCCCTTTTGTTTCTTTGGCTATGTGAGGACACAGCATTAGTCCCCTCCAGAGGGCATAGCAACAAAAAGCTATCGTGGAAGCAGAGACCAGAGAGACCAGACTCTCACCAGACACGGAAACTGCCAGTGCCTTGATCCTAGACTTCCCAGACTCCAGACTATGAGACACAAATTTCCATCATCTATAAATTACCCAGTCTCAAGTATTCTGTGATAGCAGCACAGACAGACACCGATATACACACCACCTCTCCCTACAAAAATTCAAGAGCTGCAAACAACAATTGTAATTTAGAAGAGGCCATGCAGGAAGGAGCCGGAAAACAGATTCCAGAGAGAAAGACTAAACTGCAGCTTCCAAAAAGTGTGAAACAACATATACTCCTTGAAAGTGAGGGGCACACACTGTGATGCCAATTTTAGTTTGTAATAGGAAGAACGGGGATATGCAAACTGAGGGTATACCTGTGAGATCCAAGAAACAGGGGAAGCTGGGATAAATGAAGAAACATATGTTTTCCATCTGTGTCTATGGCATCAGAAGAAGATAGAGAAATGTATTTAAAATAATAGTAAATTAAAAGTAATAGAGCTATCTTCATTGAGTGAAGACTAAATGAAATTACACACAAAATCCTCGATCATAGAAAAAAATAACTAATCTGAATAGCCTTGCTCCTCCCTTACACATCTAGTGGGTCAAGAAATGTTTGCCTCTTTTAAAGCTGAGTAATTTTTTTTTAAAAGCATAGAATTTATACAAAGATAAGAGGAGAAAAAAGAAAAGAATAAAGAAAAGCAAATGCTTTCTAAAGAAAAGCAAAGAATATAGAACAGTGCCACGGAGAAAAGGAAAATTGTAATAGAAATTTAAAAGAACTAAAAAACAATGTTCTCTGTTAGACATGAACACAAAGCTCATATGCAAGAACTCAAGGAAGAAAGAGCAAAACAGGAAGAGCTAATTATGGGCTGGAAGCATTCAGAAAAGAAGAAAAAAAAATAGAGCCCTCACAGAAATAAAAGCAAAATTAGAAGGAGCAAAAGGGAAAATAAACACCAGTTAACACAGTATGAGACATAAAAAGGAGACATGAAGGAAAGAAAAAAAAAAGTGGAAATAAAGTTTAAAAGATTTCAGAGAAGGAAATTGATATGGAAGACAGTTAAAGGATATCCAGAATAAAGAATGAGAATGTCCAAAAAAGAGCAAAGAAAAACTGAAAGACTTAATATACAAATGGACAATATCAAGACCATATATACAAACACAACTATGACCTACACTCTGCAGTGACCAGGGAACCAAATAACAACCCCTGTAGGAACTGGCCCAAAACAGCTAGGACTTAGTCAAGAACTATCAGCTTCCTTAATTCTGTGTTCTCCTCCACCCCTGCAACCCTCCCCACCCACTTTCAATTAAGAACAGCCTGAGAAAGTCAAATACACTCCCCAAACCAATCACAAAACACACCACTTCTAGTTAGGCAACGGTCTAGGTTAAACAACAACAACAACAACAATAGAGTCACAAAGTCAAGAGGGAAAATAGCCTGGCCTCACATTTCTTTGTAGCAATGTTCAGTGGTAGAAGAGAGTAGCACAACACCTATGAAACCTTCTGAAAAGAAGGTGAGATCCAAGGATTTTTATATTCTTTGAAACTGTGATTTAGGTTTAAATAAAATGGACAAATTGGATTATTTGCATAAGCCCTCTTATTTGCAAGAGGAATCTACTAGAAGCCAAACGCCATCCAACCAAAAGATTACTAGAAAAGTTATGACAAAAAGACAAGTAAAACAAAGACCCCTTTGCTTAAATGGATTACCAAACTTAAAACAAATGCCAAGTGAAGTGACAGAACAAAATGCGAATGTTATATGCCCTGACAATGTAAAATTATTATAACTAACAAAAATCAACAGAGGAAGAAAAAAAGATGAGAGGCATGGTAGATACAGTGATTCTGCTGAGGATAAAGGATAAGCTTTAAAAAAATCAAATCAAAGACCTAATTATATAGAACAATACAAAAGCAAATAGTAAGAAGATAATATAATTGTAGTACCAGGAGGCAGAGCAAGAAACAGAGAGGAAAAGATATGCCCTCATTCTATCCATTGGCCATAGGAGAAAATCAATAGGTACTAAATAAAGAAATAGAGGATTGGGATGTTATATTTGTTATACTAATAAATGTGAAAGAGTTAAACCCACCTCTTTATAAAGACATTCAGAATATACCACAACATAAAATTGAATTCTGTGCTGAATATAGATTCTCATAAAAGCTGAAAATAATAGAATGGACAAAAGCATGTTAGGCAAATGCATACAAAAAGAAGAAAATCACAATCTGAATATTATACCAAATTAAATTCAGGCTAAGAAGTATTTAACAAGTCAGGGAAGGGTATTTTATAGTACCATAGGGTACAAATTTCAATGAGGATAAAATAATGTGACTATATATGAGCTCTAGAGTAATACAAAGCAAAATCTTTAGGACATTCAAAGTGAAGTAGAGAGAAAAATCACATCAGGCTACAGAGTTAGTGGACAGGTTTATAGTGGGTTCATAGTGGCGTCATGCACGCAGACTCCCGCGAGTTCCTCTAAGTTCTTACAGGATTGCTTTGCCTGTTGATCTGAGATTTGCACAGTTCCATAAGAATGGCCCTTGTGGATAAGCACAAGGTCAAGAGGCAGTGATTGGACAGAATCTGTGAAGGTATCCGCCCCCAGGTCCTGAACGGCCCCCGGCACCACACCCCCTGTGGTGCTGCTGGACCACCGCAACTGCACCGTGGACATGCCCATCCTGAAGGACCTGGCCACCGTGGCCTTCTCTTATGTACAGTCCACGCAGGAGATCCACCATTAGGTTTTAAATGAAGCCGTGGGCGCCATGACATGCCGCAAAATCACCTTCGCCAGGGAGGACCTGGAGAAGTTCAAGGCCCTGAGAGTGACTGTTGTGGGTAGGCACTGGCCATGACAATGTGGACATCAAGGCTGCCTGTGAGCTCGGGATTGCTGTGTGCAACATCCGTTCCCAGCCAAGGAAGAAACAGCCAACTCCACCATCTGCCACATTCTCAATCTGTACCAGAGGAACCGTGGCTATACTAGGCACTGCGGGAAGGCACGCGGGTACAGAGCATGGAGCAGAGGTGGATCAGGAGCGGCCGGCATCCCTGGGAAGACGCTGGGCCTCATCCGCTTCAGTGGCACGGAGTAGGCGATTGCAGTTCAAGCCAAGGCCTTCGGATTCAGTGTCTTATTTTATAACCCCTACTTGCAGGATGGGATAGAGCAGCCCCTGGGCCTGCAGAGGGTCTATGCCCTGCAGGATTTGCTGTATCAGAGTGACCACCTCTCCATGCACTGCAGTTTCAGTGAACATAACCACAACCTCACCAATGACTTTACTATAAATCAGATGAGGGAGGGAGAATTCCTTGTGAAGGCAGCCCGTGGTAACTTGGTGGACAAGAAAGCCTTAGGACAGGCCCCCAAGGAAAGCAGGATAGAGGGGCAGCCCTCGACATGCAGGAATCAGAGCCCTTTAGCTTTATTCAGGGTCCGTTGAAAGATGTACCGAATTTCATCTGTACTCCCCATACTGCCTGGTACAGAGAGCAGGCGTCGCTGGAGATGAGAGGCAGCTGCCACCGAGATCTGCTGAGCCATCACAGGTTGCATTCAGAAAGCTTAAGAAACTGTGTGAACAAGGAATTCTTTGTCACATCAGCGCCTTGGTCAGTAATAGAACAGCAAGCAATTCATCTCGAGCTCAATGGTGCCACATACAGGTATCTGCCAGGCATCGTGGGCGTGGCTCCAGGAGCTCTCCCTGCAGCTAAGGAAGGGATCATCCTTGGAGGCATCCCAGTGACTCACAACCTCCACACAGTGGCACATCCTTCCCAAGCTCCCTCTCCCAACCGGCCCACAAAACACAGGGACAATCGAGAGCATCCCAACGCGCAATAGCGGAGAATGCCAAAAGGTAATCCTTCTGATACACTTGGGACCAAGAGACAGTGAAAAAAATAGATGAAATAAAATAATTTGACAGTCTTTTTAACTGATTCTGGACATATGCATCATTGATGTTGCAGTGTTAAAACTACAAGAGCTAGAAAACTGAAAATGTCATCTGCTTACGGAAGTGCTGAAAGACTAGGATGTGATTTATTAACAACCAACTTCTGTTATTGTGTGTTAAGTTTTTCATCTGTCCATCAAATCACACAAAATAAACAGAGCTTTTTCCTTTGTCAGTCCCTTGGGCATAGCAGGTCCTGACACCCTGTTCTAGAATGTTGCATCAGGAGTTCAAACATCAAAATAAAAAATATTAAGAGGAAATCCTTATCCTGTGACTCTGGTCCCTTCAGTCTACAGGGGCTGGTTACCTCTTTTTGCTAATAGGAAGATTGCATTACTACAAAGTAGGGAGAAAACTGTTTGCCTGTGGTAGACACTCGATGCACAGGATTGAAGACAGTACAGGCTCCTGTTCAGAGAAGTGTCTCTCACATCTGAAATGCATACCGAGCAGACAAGTTGGTTGTTCAGTAAAACCCTCTAATGATGCAAAAACAGTGTTGAGTTTCACAAGCTGTTTGTACTCAAATATATTTTCTCAGTTTCAGATCCTCTACTATTTTATTGAGTGGAAAGACTTGAACTAAAAGGTTTAAGAAGATCATGTTGCATTTCCTTATGTCTCAGGAAACACTTTTTCTGGTAACTTGTCAGATTGTCCATGAGCAAACCTACTTTTTTAGATACCGATAAAGTCTTCTTTTCTTCATGTGATACTTCATACAAGAACACTTCAGATGTGTTAGATGTGACTGACTAACAAATCCTATTAGATCTGTGTCAACTAGTTACATGTTCTATTCATAGTCTTCTGTGAATCACTTGCCTTTTTGTTTAAAAGGATGGCCTATTTTGAGCCTTTGTATACGTACATTCCTGTTTTTTTAACCAAAGAGATTTTAAAATTGTCCTAAACAGAAAAATAATGGCTATCGGAAGTGTGTTTTGTTTTAGTGTGAGTTGCCATTACTGTATTTATTGTAAAGCTGGACATTTAGCATTCACTGCCATTTTCAGTAAAAATTAAAATAATACAGTGTCTTAGAGCTGACAAACAGCTCATACGCAAAATAGATAAGGAATGCCTATTTTTATATTGGATTGCTAAATAATAAACAACCTAATATAAAAATAGGTAAGGAGCTTTCACAGTCACTTAACAAAAAGAATATTCAAATGGCTTTTAAACATATGAAATTTACCTAACCTTATGAGCTCCTTATGGAAATGTAAGTTAAAAATACAATGAGATGTCACTTTATTCCCATCAGTGTAGCTAAAATTAGAAAGGTCAACACCACCAAGCACTGGTGAGAATGAGGAGGAACAGGAACATTCATATCCCGCTGTTGGAAGAATCAACTCGCACAACCACTTTGAAATCTGTTAGTGTTTTTTTGGTTTTTTTTTTCTTTCTTTTTTTTTTTTTTAACAATGCAATGCCTAAATCTGTACCAATAGAAATGGACCACACACACACACACACACATACACACAACCCCAAATGAATGTCTGAGAATGTTCATAGCAGCATTATTCATAAAAACCCAAATATCCATTAACAGAGGATGGATAAATTTTGGTGTATTCATATAATACTACAGAACAATCAAAATTAGTGAATTGCTGCTACATATAACAGTATGTATGAATCTGATTATAGCTCTTTCAGAGAAGCTAAACACAAAAGTATACATACTTTATGCATATCAATGGCAATACATGATTTCATTTATACAGTATATGAGCACTAGCAAAACTAAGTTATGATTTTCAAAGTTGGGATGGTGGTTGCTTTGAAGAATTTGGAGGGGGAGTGATTGGAGAGCTATAGAAAATGTTCCTGGGATGCTGTTACAAGGGCATTCACCTTTTCATAAGTTAGCTGGGCTACACACTTTTGATTTGCGCATTTTTCAGCATGCATCCCATACTTCAACTTAAAATTTCATTTTCAAAAGAAAAAACTTCAACAGTCAAAAGTATTTTTAAGTTTATTTCTATCGGATTGAGCCACTGGAATTGCAGAGTTTATTACAACAGCTAAAACTATCCTAATTACTACAGAACTTTAGAGGTCATCAACAATTATTTTTACAGATAAGTCAACTGTGGCCTAGAAAATTAAGGGACTTAACCAATGTCACAGAGCTAGTTAGTGACAAGCTCTGGTCTATTAGCCTCCAAATCCAGTTGCTTTTTCTTTTTCACTATGTTTCACTGCCTCAACTTCATGTGCACACCACTTAACACTCTCATCCCAGTTGGCTCCCAATAAACAAACCATAATAACAGAAAGTGATATCTACCCACTCAGCAGACAATTTCATATGATAGTACCTACTGAAATTGCTTCTGAAATTACCTAAATGTCTTCCTGTAAACCTTAGTAATTGAGTTTGGCACATAACACACTTTGAAAAAGAAAATACTTTTCCCAAATCGAACACTTCATTAGTTAATTCCAAGTGCTTTGCTACCCCTAAATCATGCATCTATTTTGCAGTTTTTGTAACCTATTAGCGTTGTGATGGATTAGATGTTTTAATTAAGCCAAATGATGTCCTATAATGTCCCTAAAGAGTGGTATGAATGGAAAACTTTAAAATAAACACATCTGGACAAAAATCAAATGTATGAACAAAGAAAATCATATGTTTTAGCCGCTCAAAAGAGCAAACTACAGAACCTGAAGAATTTTTTAAGAGAACGTAGTAGCATTTCTGGGCGTTTGTCTTCCAGTGAAAATCTCAGCCAGTCCTAGGCAGCTGTCCCCAGTTTTCAGCTTAAGTGAGACACCCACTGGAGGCTGAGGGAGTGGCAGAAGAGAACCGAATCCCACACTTCATCTTCCCCAGCTAGGATTCCTGTTCTGGGGTATGGGAGTCAGGTTCAGAATCCTCCAAGTAAGAGTGTGTTGATCTCATCACAAAGAAAATTCAGCAGAATAATTTTGTGAAGCAATGGTGAAGTCAGCCTTCCCAGTTTCTCTCTCTCTCTCTTTTTTTTTCTTTTTCCCTTGGAGACAGGGTCTCACTTTGTCACCCAGGCTTGAGTGCAGTATCACAATCACGGCTCACTGCAGCCTCATCTTCCTGGGCTCAAGTGATCCTCCCACCTCAGCCTCCAAGTAGCTGGGACCACAGGCATGTGCCATGATGCCCAGCTAATTTTTGTATTTTTTGTAGAGATAGAATTTTGCCATGTTGCCCAGGCTGGTCTTGAACTCCTCGGCTCAAGCGATCCTTCCACCTTGGCCTCCCAGTGCTGGGATTACAGATGTGAGCCACTGCACTCAGCCCCCAGTCTCCATTCTTGACTACACTCTATCTTCTAGTATGTTACTGTATAGATTGAATTGTGTCCCTCAAACTTCACATGTTGAAATGCCAACCCCTTGATGTAACTGTATTTGGAGATAAGACCTTCAGGGAGGTAATTAAGGTTGAATGAGGTCATAAGGGTGGGGGCCTAAATATGATAGGACTGGGGTCCTTATCAAAAGGGGAAGAAGCATCAGAAATCTCTCCCTGCCCATGCACAGAGGAAAGGCCATGTGAGGACACAGCAATAAGATGGCTATCTGCATAAGGAGAGAGCCAGTATGAGAAACCGAATCAGCTAGCACCTTGATCATGGACTTCCCAGCCTCTAGAACTGTGAGAAAAATAATGTCTGTTGTTTAAGCCACTCAAGCTTAAACATTTTGTTATGGCAGCCCAAGCATACTAATACACTTGCTAATTTGGGTGACTATGTTGCTGCCAGATCATTTCTGGGCAAAATCTTATCTTGGTGACATTTGCATCTACAGAGGGAGCACCTAAAGACCCCAAACTCTTCAATATCAAAAAAGATTGATCCCAAATGGTGAAATTCTAGGCATCATGACAGACCTTGCAAAGAGTTATTATGTGTAGGAAATAGACTGGCAAGTTTAGATGGAGACAGATCAAAGAACTTTAAATATCTAGCTAAGAAGTGTGGAATTTATTTCAGAGACAATGACGAGTCACTGAATGTGAGAAGAAGCTATCATGACCAAAGCTGTACTTTGGAGAGATAACTCTGCCAGCAGTGCAGAAAAATTTTATTATTACTATTATTTAAATGATTTTTATAATAGCTAGCATTGATTGAGCACTTACTCTTTGTCAAGCACTCTGTATGCATTATCTCTACTTAATTAAGTGAAGGAAAATTGTAAAAAAGACTAAAATGGTCCAAAAAGATTACTGAGTATTATAAATGGAAAACAAGCCATAATCTGGGTTATGATTATTTTTAGCTATTCCCCAACACTGTAAAATGCAGAAAACTGACAACGATGCAAATAACTTTCATACATTGAAATGCAAATGAATCTGCCCAGCGGAATGCAATCGATTGTTGCCTTTTAATAGACTCAGCTTGCACTTATTTGTACATTCATTTCGGCATTCCTTATTGCCTATATGACGTGTGGTTCTTTGAATTATCCTGTAAGCCAGTTATGTCATCTCACTGGTTCTGTCATTTATTGATGAGTTACATAAAATCTGACATACTTATTATATATAAAATTGGTATTATTATCTCCAATTTAAAGATAAAGAAACTGAGGCTTTGAGAAAGAGAATAACCTGCCAAGTTCACATTGTGGCCTTCCAGTCAGAATGGAAGATTAATAGACTTTACTGACAACCAGATTGGCTTCCATATGCCGTATTTCTGGAGCTTGTCTTTGAAGTCCTCCCCATCATCCCTCTGCAGGGAAGTCTCCCTGCTGTAACATATTATTCCACCATCCACAATGCTCCCGCCATTGCCTGACCCATCTGACCAAGTAATAACTGTAAACCAATAAGGGAAAAGTAATCACAAGAATTGCTGTTCTGTAAATTGGATTTGGAGAAACATAGCCTCCATTTTTTAAATATATTCTGTCACCACCTTTGTGTGTAAGTAGGTGGAGGAGGTGGGGGCAGGAGGAATGGACAGCTTGGTCAACCATTTACAAACACTGCCCACCATCATAAACAGAGGCTCTACTTCTCTGCCTCTAATGATAGTAGTGTAAATATTAAAGATACTCTTCATAATGATGATTCCTAATCATTCACATTCACATATTCCTAGTACTAGATTTATAGTCTAAATGAAATCATAACATGATTCCTAAATGAAATAGTAACATCGGCCGGGTGCAGTGGCTCAGGCCTGTAATCCCAGCACTCTGGGAGGCCGAGACGGGCGGATCACGAGGTCAGAAGATCGAGACCATCCTGGCTAACACAGTGAAACCCCATCTCTACTAAAAAATACAAAACACTAGCCGGGTGAGGTGGCGGGCGCCTGTAGTCCCAGCTACTCGGGAGGCTGAGGCAGGAGAATGGCGTAAACCCAGGAGGCGGAGCTTCCAGTGAGCTGAGATCCGGCCACTGCACTCCAGCCCGGGCGGCAAAGCAAGACTCCGTCAAAAAAAAAAAAAAAAAAATAGTAACATGACAATGATAATTCCTTAAATATGTGTACTACTATATGTTTTAAGCTCTTTCAGATGTACTATTATGAGATAGCCTTAGGAAATAGGCCAGATTTATATTATTACTCTCTCCATTTTACAAGTTCCATATAAGTGAAGGTACTTACCCAAAGTTGGCCAGTAAGATATCACAAAAACTGACTTTTTCTTCCTTAATCCAGATCAGGTCTTTCTTGACTATCCTAAACTGCCCCACCCTATCTCATCTTTATTTCCCCTTACACACATATATAACACATATGCATCTATGCACACACACTATTAACCTTGGCCCACGTCAGCAGGTCAGTACTCACAGCCTCATAGACATTCCTTCTATTTTCCACACTCCCACCCTTTCCCCAAACCCCACAGCTTTAGGCTAAATCCTCCTCCTCCGGGTCTTTTGAGATGGAGTTTCACTCTTGTTGCCCAGGCTGGAGTGCAGTGCCCCGATCTCAGCTCACTGCAACCTCTGTCTCCTGGATTCAAGCGATTCTCCTGCCTCAGCCTCCCAAGTAATTGGGATTACAGGCATGCGTCACCATGTCCAGCTAATTTTTTGTAATTTTAGTAGAGACAGCGTTTCACCATGTTGGCCAGGCTGGTCTCAAACTCCTGACCTCAGGTTATCTGTCCACCTTGGCCTCCCAAAGTGCTGGAATTACAGGCATGAGCCACCATGCCTGGCCCTCCCTTGGGTCTTCATTTACATGTTTCTTCTTCCATCATCCTGGACTGGACCAGCTACATCTCCCACTGTTTCCATGGTGTCCTACGCTTCTCCCATGAGAACATTTGTCACATTACAATGCAATTGCCTCTTTACTTGTCTATGTCACCTAATGAACTGTGAGCTCCACAAAGGCAGAAACATGGCACATTGAAGATGATCAATAAATGCCTACTGCATGTTTAAAAGAACCCACTGGTGTCTTAAGAACAGATCCAACCTCAGGTGAGACCCAGGTCTTCCCTGAAGTCTCATAGGGAAACCAATAGCTAGGCTCAAGCATGGCTTTGAGTGAAGCTGAGTAAAGTCTTTTGAATTTCCAACAAGCCGTGTTTTCTAAGAGAAACAAATATGCCCCTCAGGGCCAGCATTTCCCCAGGCTCAAATATATTCCAAAAAAACAAACTAAGCTCTTCTGAAAACTGTTTACCAGCTTGCAGCCACCCAGAGTCACTCACTTGTGTCTTCAGGGATGTCAATATGAAAACATTTTGCCCTCGGTTGTGTCACCAGGGAAGGGGAAGAGTCAGGTCTCCTGCCTCGGCTGGGAGGGAAGGTAAATTTAACCTAAATTCTCTTTCCTGCCTCTGAGATCTGGCTTCTCCTCTCTGACTACCTAAACCTCCCCAGTCTTTAATAAAATTACCTAATATTTATTCGACTTTTACTAGGTATATAGCACTGTTTTCAGCACTTGAGATATACCAATTCATTTCATCCTCAAAACAATCTATGAAGTAGGTGTTACTATTATTCCTATTTTATAAATGAAGAAACTGATACACAGAAAGATGCAGAAAGCTTCCAAGGTCACTAGTAAGTGGTAGAGTTGAGATTCAGACAGTTTAAGTCTGGCTTTTATCTGCCTTGAGGACTGTTTTGGGCCCCACTAGTTCAGGACTGTGTCCTCCAAGAAACCTACCTGACCACTTTATCCCAAGCATCAATTCTGTCCCCACTCTGAAGTTTTCTAGCAATTACTTTCAGCACAATCTAACTGGTAATTAATTCCCCTTCTGGTGTTCTTGTGTGGAAGTCAAGGCTAAAAGATGCTGTCCCCTCATCTTCCTTCAGCCGCAAATAGGAACTTCACTATGCCTAGTATTTTGTCTTCACAAAAGGAATGGAGGGGTTGGTCAAGTGAGGATGAGCTTCAGCTATGCAAAAGGACAGCTTGTTACTAAGAGAACATTTGTCACTCAGCAGAATTGAAAAGCTGTGTATATTCCTAAAGAAAACTTCCACAGGAATATTTAGAAAGTTATCCTAGCTCTAGAAGGAGAAGAACCTCTAATGTTTCTCATTGCCTAAAAGAACAAAAACTACTAATAGATACACTTTTCCCTCCATTACATAAGAGGTGAGCCCTGTAGCACTATTGGGAGACAGCAGAACAGGGAGTTAAGGTCTAGGCTACAGAGCCTGTTTCCTCACCTTCATTTTATAGATGCTTCATAACTAACAATGCTGAGATGACAACCTTTATCCTATTAGGCTGATTCTTTGGCAGAAATCAATAGTCTGTCAGAGGAAATCCTTTTGGGCAGAGATTATTTAGTCATCTTCATTATCATCAAGAGATAACATTTATTGAATTCTTATTATGTGCAAGTCATTGTAAATGAATTACCACTTCTCATTCCCCTTCTAGCCTTGGAAAACATTTATTAAATATCAGGAGGCACAAGGCACTGATTAATCATGTTAAACCAAGCCAGTGCCCGTCCTCAGATGGCATTATTTCAAGCAGCCTGGAAGAGGATCCACAAAGTGGAACAACAAAACCTGTCCTGCACATCATTGAAAAACAAAGTTTCTACATAAATGGTGACATGATTTCTAATGTCCTAAGAAGTGGGTTCAAATCCTTCCTTAGCTACTATTTGACTACAAGCAAGTTACCTAGTATCTCTGAGCCTGAGTTTCCCCAAAGGAAAAATGGAGTAAGAATCCCTCACCAGAGTTGTGATGACCAAATGACACCATGGCTGAGAGCACCTAACAGTAAGCTCTCAGCACGGGCCGACTCCCTTCTCTCTGATGTGGACATCTGAAACTTCCCCTTTGATTTATCAACATTGTTGACCAACTTTTATAGAACTTTCTACGACTCTTTTCTAACTTATTACACAGAACAAAATGTACATCTTTTAGCCTTTTCTTGATATTCCAGGGTCATCAGTGAGATGCAAGACTGCTTCTACACTGAGTGGCTTCAGACTATAGATTCTGCTATATTATTCCTCTTTTTGGGAACTTTTTGGAGTGTCAGCTTCAAGCAGCACTCCCTCCCTCTACCCTCATTCCTCCCCTGCCTGGGCTTTGCCACATCAGCAACCTCAATTTTCACAAAACTCTAATTCAAAATAGATTCTGGTCAGAAGATGGCCCTGCTATTGTTTCCTGCAGAGTCATCTCACAGACAAGTCTTGTGGCAGCTCTTTTCCTTTGTCCTCAGAGGTCTTTGGAGCTGACTTCCATATCTGAGGATGTTTTCCAGATGTCGAAGGACCTCCCCACCTCCCCAAAAATTCAGGAGATAGGTTGCTACTAAATACATATGTAACTTACAAGTATTTTTCCTTTAGCCAGCATTAGTTACTTAGTTTTTAAGCCTTAGGTGGGAAAGTAAAAAGCAGGAAGAGATAGAGATCGCTTTCTGATAATTCCTTTTTCCCTTATGTTCCCAGATACTTGATCTGAGTGTATGTAGCTAAAACTGAACATAGTTCTAAAATCGGTAAGTTTCACCTTACAATAGCAGACAAGGCCTGGCTGAAATCCAAACCAAAGGGAGGTCTTTTTAATAATCTTCAAAGTGTTTACTCTTCTTCTTTGCCTGTCCAAATAAACCCAAGCTTGCAGGTCCAGCTAAAATCTTGTCTTTTTATGATATGAAGTCTTCCCTGACCAACCCACTCTGACATGTCCTTCTCTGCTCTCAGCTCAATTATTCATCCAGCCCCTTGAGACCACATTGGCAAGGTTCCCTCCCACTGGGATTTAACTCTTCGCGTGTGACCTTTCCTCATGACCCCTATCCTCCTTCTGACCATATATAGAGCTTTTATAAATTTTATAAATTTTACTGGAAATCATTTTGGGCAATGAATTTGTAGAAATGTCTGCCCCACCCCTATTCCCAACATCTAGTGGTTAAAACTTCGGGCTTTCTGGGTCAGCCTTTGGACTTTCAGGGCATACGTGGATGGCTACACCCTGGGAAAAGTAGCACCCACCTCTACCACAAACACACACACACACACACACACACACACACGTGACCTTAAGCCAAAGGGGAAGTTGTTGGCAGCTTAAAAACTCTTGCCTCCAACTGGCCTATTATCTCAAGGGTAGAATTACTCAGCTGGTTTGGGTGCACAACTAACTGGCTCAAAAAAACTTCAGGCTTCCAGAGTGTGAAGAGCTAATAAATCCTTAGGGAATAAGGCTTTCTAAATTGAGTTTATTTTATGAGGCAATTCGAGAACACTTCTGGCATTTTGTACCAGAACAGCAAACTGCAACTGTAAATATTAACAAGACAGTAGATGGGGTCGAAGGGTTGGGAGGTGTAGAGTAAGGAAACTGGACATCAGACATGGTTCCCAAACAGGATATCCAGTTAAGTGAGATTCCTTATCACTGACCCCTACTCACTAATCCAAGCTACTTTTAGGAAAATATACTTTCAAGGAAGATAGAACAATGTGTACTCCGTTGGAAGGGGACAGTGCTTCATTGTATTAAAATCACATAAGCATGAATATTATTAACTCTGTTTGTCAAATTAAGGGTCTGTTCCCAACACAGTTTCTCCCACACTACCTCCGTCACTTGTAGAAGGTTTTGTATACGTGTGTGGTGTGTGTGTATGTCTGTATGTGTGTTTGGTTGTGGTTTTGTGTTTGTTAAGTGCCAAGTATATCTCTCTGTGGGTTGCCACAAAGTAATTTGATAAAAGTAGCAGTTAAAGAGATAATTATGTGCCTTATGGTTTACATGGATTATCTCATAATCATGTTGCCATTACTCGCAAATTACAGATAGGAAAACTAAGGCCAAGGAAACAAATCACCTGCTGAAGGTTATACAACTTGCAATTTACATATTGTATTATATTTTTTTTGACACAGGGTCTCACTCCCTACGCCCAGGCTGGAGCACAGTGGTACTATCTCGATTCACGGCAACATCTGCCTCCCAGGTACAAGCGATTCTAATGCCTCAGCCTCCTGAGTAGCTGGGATTACAGGCAACTGACACCACACCCAGGCCAATGTTTGTATTTTTAGTAGAGATGGGGTTTTACCATGTTACAACTTGCAATTTAAACGTAGATATTCAAATGTCGGTCCCCTCACTCCAGGGACAGGCTTCCCAGCCCCTGTGTGATGCTGCTTCAAAGGCAAGGAGTCAACAGACCAAAGCTGAGGTTCTGAAGGAGTTTATGAGCCTTGGAGCTCTGCACTGAGGCCCTCACCCTAATGGGTAAGTGAAGTTCTCCACTAGGCAGAATGTGTACACTATGGTAGGCATTTCTTGGCAATGGGAACATTCTCTGGAACTTCCAGCATCAGGTATCAAGCAACCTATGCTCCTGCCTGAGCTCTGCCTCTGAAAGCTGCATAAGCCTAGGCAGCTCAGCCTATCTTTATATTCTACTTCAACAGGACATAGAGCTGTAACTCAGCAAGGAGCTGAGGAAAGGCTGAATCAGGGCCAAGGAGAAAGATAGGCTTTGGAGGTTCCACAGTGTGAGCCAAGGCATTAGCATCACAGAAAGCCACCTCCTGCTCTTTCTAGGTGGGCAGCTTGTCCTTGTTATGTGCCAATGGGTTTAGGATTTGGGCTGATGTGATCCAAAGATCATACCCCGTCCCTAGGATACTGCAGTCAGCTCTTACGGGGTCAAAGTCTCATCCAAAGAACTCTATCACCATGGGAGATATGAGGCCCCTTTCTTCCATCCACTTATCCCCCCATCCCACTCTGATATCCTCTGCCCTTTTCAGCTGCGCCATCCCCAAACCCCACTGCTCTGTGGCTATGGCAGGTGTGTGGTGTGGTAGATATCCTCATATCACTGTTAAGACTCCTGTGTCTCTACTCAGAGAGACAGTGTACTTGAAGTATAACAGCCAACATCAGATGGATCATGCACAGGACACAGGATATTAGAACAGAATGGATCTGCCTCAGTTTTGATAGAGAGACCAAAATGATAGATATCAGTTTATCAAAGGAAGTGGAAGGCAAACCTCCCAGGCAGATATGCACAGTGTAATAATTTACAAAGAGAATGAAGACAAACCTGCTCCACGAGGCATGAACCCCTCAATCAGATTAAGGATACAAAATTGAGTCATAGAAGGATCTTAAATTGATTGAGAGAGACTCCTAAAATGTCTCTCCCCCATTTCTCTCATTGACCTGACCCACCGTAGAAATCCCATCATTCCTTTGTCATAGCCACATGTTAAAATTAAAATATTCTGAGAAAGGCAAGACACTTTATGTTCATGTTTCAAAACTTGTTGTAAATTACTGTACTTCTTAAAATTTTAATCCGTGGTCCTTTCTGATAAACTGATATTTCATGTATTCCTTTAATGTTATTTAAAGGATATGGTTTCACTGTGTCCTCACCCAAATCTTAACTCGAACTGTAGTTCCCATAATCCCCAAGTGTCGTGTTAGGGACCTGGTCGGAGGTAATTGAATCATGGAGGTGGTTTCCTCCATAATGTTCTCATGATAGTGAGTTCTCCCGAGATCTGATGGTTTTATAACGGGATTTTCCCCAGCTTTGCTGTACACTTCTCCTTGCTGCCATATGAAGAAGGATGTGCTTGCTTCCCCTTCCACCATGATTGTAAGTTTCTTGATGCCTCCCCAGCAAGGCAGAACTGTGAGTCAATTAAATCTCTTTCCTTTATAAAGTACCCAGTCTTGGGTATGTCTTTATTAGCAGTGTGAGAATGGACTAATACATACACATTATCACCACAATTTAAGTATCGTGACTAAAGCCAAATTATAGTATTGAATATGCTTTTTTAAAAAAAAAAATGTATCTCTCCAGAAATTCTGATCCTTCCGTATCTGAGGGCTCTCGCCTCCACTGCCACATCCTCCTGGTGGAATATCAGCTTAGAAATGGCAGATAGCATAGTTTTGGGGGGGAAAAAAAAAAGTAAGACTGACTCACACTGGATGGTCAGAGGGAGCAGGGAAAAGGGAACAGGCTTGCTGATGATGGTGCCAAAATAATAGGGTGTCATCTTATGTCAAGGAGGCACAGTAGGCTTGTAGGGATCTTACAGTTTAGGTTTTCTAACTATTGATACAGAACCATAATGTTTTCCAAAGGATAGAGAACGGTATGTTTAAGCACTGCAAAACTCTGTCTCATAAATAGCACCCCATTTCTTATATATAATAATTCATTGTTCATCTACAAAGGTGTTTTAGAACACCAGCTAGAAATCAGAGCATGCAGGAGGAAACTTTGAAACCAGACAGTTTTGTACCTTTTAACAAGCCGCATGACCCTGGGCACATCTCTTACCTTCTCCGAGACTATTTTTCTCAGTGGTAAAAATGGGATAAAAATAGATATCCCAAACATCTGCTGTGAAAGCTTGAACCATCACTAGAAAGTATGTTGAGCACAATGCATTGCACACAGTAGGTGTTTGATATCATTTTCAGCAACTTGTATGACAAGCTTTCCCTACAAACTCTGTATAACAAGAGAAGCAAAAAGATGAGGGCTTCAGGGCCCCAAAAGATAAACTACAGTGTCAGCAAGATTTTTCCCAAGGGGTACTGATACCATCTGCCTGGAATGTCAGACACACTGATAGCATCAGCTGGCAAGCGGTGGCCCCTGAACAGATGCTGCTTCACTTTTCCTGTCTTGGGCTCTTAAGAGATAATCATTCTAGGAAGAACTTGGGATAATCCTACCCCCAGCTCATTGCAGGTCAACTGAAGGAAGGGATATGGAGGAATTCCAAAGGTGCTGGGTAGCTGAAGGGGAAAGAGGCATAGAAAGAGGAAATGGGAAAGCCCCAAAACACTATCTTTGTCAGATTCCCAGTCCTGCCCTAGCTTCTCCCTCCTCCCAAGGCCTTTCCCCACTGAATACCAGACACACAGACACACACAGAATTAATTTGAGTCACACAAAGCCAGTCTTGTCACACTCCAGGCTAGGAAATGACAGGCTGCATTATCTGTGCCCAGCTGTTCTTTTGTTGGCACTAACAGGTAGGCTTCCTACTATCTCTGCCATCTCTCCTTATCTACAGCCCAAGGTGGCAGCCTCAGTAGCCCCAGCAGGTGCCTCCAGCCTGTCTCAGGATGGGCCCCTCCCCTATTCAGACAATTTTGTTCCCAGAAGGAAGTCTCACAGCCGAGCTGCACAGGGCTCCAGGAGGAAGGTCTCCTCCTTACTGGAGGCAGTTAGTCCCGGGAGGATCCAGAGAAAATGGATGGCAGCTCATACCTGGTGTCCCTGGGCTGATAAGAGGAGCCTGATCCTCAACTTTAAAGGAGGCTCCAGCCTGCTGGGGGCATCCTGACCCATCTTATAGGAGAAGTGTGGTCCTGAGGCTGTTTCTCAGCCTCTCAGTGAAACAGCCTCTCTCCTCACTCCCTCTTTCCCAGCCACTACAGAGAGCCCCTCCCAACTCCGTTCAGTGAGAAGAGTCTGCAAAGATCCCACCCCTGCTCTATGCCTGTCCTTTCCAGCACCATAACAGACATTACCTTAAAGACAAGGTAGGCATTTTTGTATCATTGTTATAAAACCTTTCAACACAGACATAATTATACATATTTTACATTTGGGAAAAACGAAGATTAAGGATGTTAAGTAACATACCCTAAATCAAAAGTTTAGTAAGCAGTAAGTGAAGATTTTAACCAAGTTTTCCTGCCTACAAAAACAACACTCTTTATTACAACAAACATAACAAACTGCCCTCTGGATGTAGACAAGAATGTGGGGTGGCTATGGCTCCCAAATCCAGGGTAAACAGGTGATATCCATTCCTCTCACGCACACCCACACCCCAATACAGGCTCTTTGAATTAACAGCCCTAAGCTTCTGTGCCACAGGTCAGGTCTCACAGGGTCTGGGGAAGTCGACCTGTTGGCCCCAGGACACAAATAAATAAATGACCAAAATGCATGTCCCCTTGCCATAGTATAAAGCCACTGCTGGAAAATATCACCCAACGTGGGACTACCTCTCACAGCCTACCTTTCACCCAGGGCAGCCATGTAGCTACTCTTGCTGATGGAATGTGAGCAGAAGCACTGTCCTCATCAACGATGGGCTGAGGTTTTTAAGAAGGAAATTCACCATCTTCACTGATTCTTTCCCTGTCTGTAGCCAAAAGCAAAGAACTCTAAAACACGCTAGTGGTTCTCAGCGTTGACTACACATCAGACCCCACTGAGTCTTTTAAAATCCCATTACAAGGGTCACACCGAAAACCCATTAAACTAGAATTTCTGGAGTGGGATCCCGGCATCGGTTTTTAAAGCTCCACAGGTGATTCACATGATCACTGCCCTGAGGGGATGGTGAAGTTGCAAAGTGGAAGACACCTGGGTCTCTAAACAGTGCAAGGAAAAACTCACTCACAACAATACATTTGACCGTGATAGGGAAAAATAAACTTCTAATATTTTAAGCTGCTGATACTTTGGAAATTTATTCCTTACAGCAACCAGTATTATTCTAACTAATGTAGTCCATTAGGAATCCAGACCTAATGAAATATTTTCATTTTTATTCCAAAGCAGACTCAAGATGCTTTTTGCTGCCACTATTTCCCTTCCATGGGTGGGGATCAATCCTTGATGTCTGGGAACTAAAAGGCACCTTTCTGTGTCCATAGATCCTTAAGATCAAGCCAAACTGTGCTGAAACAGCCAACAAGCAACCATATTTCACATATAGCACAAATACCACTTCAAACACCTTCTCATTTATTATATTGGTTTATCCTCTGTCTTAGTCCATTCAGGTTTCTATAACAATATCATAAACTCACAAACAACAGAAATTTAGTTCTTATAGTTCCAGAGGCTGGAAAGTCCAAGATTAAGGTGCCAGCAGATTTAGTGTCTGGTGAGGGTTCGCTTTCTAATTCATAGATGGCCATCTTCTCACTGTGTCCTCACATGGTGAAAGGGGCAAGCAAGCTCCCTTGGGCTTCTTTAATAAAGGCACTAAAACCTGTTCTTGAGGGTCGGGTCCTCATGAATTAATCGTTGCCTTGAAGGCCCTACCTTGTAATACTATTGCTTTGGGGATTCGATTTCAACATATGAATTTTGGAGGGACACAAAAATTCAGACCACTGCATCCTCATAAGATGTCTAGGAGGAGAACCTCCTCCTAAGTTATATGATAATATCATTTACAGATAGAGAAATGATAACCCACAAAGGAAAACTATTCCAAAACTTACATGGTCAATGAGTGGCAGAGCCAAAATCTAGAAATAATTTTGCAGAATGGTATTCTAACTTTTCTAATTGTCCAAAGCAGAGTTCTTTCCACCATTCTCTGAAATTCTTACCCATTTATTGAAGTCCCCAAGACAAAAGACAGGAACTAAGTTGCCATGGGAGAAGATCCAAGTATAATAAAAGGAAAGTGAGCCAGGTGAAAAACATTGGCTAAGCTTGGGGTGTGCCTCAAAAGTCTTTATGGTGGCATTAGATCCTATATATAAAGGGTCAGGATTTACCACTTATGGGGTCTCCTTATGGGGCTCATGAAGAGCCCCCATATCCAGAAACAGGGCAGACCCACAAGTTCTAATGTAAGGGACACATTACATTAGACAAATTAATGTAATATAAGGGACACAGCCTAGTCAGCAAGACTTAAATCCCTTATTGAAGCATATTCCTCCCTTTTGGAACAAGTATTGCTATTTGCCAGTCTTCTGCTAAAATCTCAGTGTATCCTCAGCATTGAGTTCCTGCCATCCCAGGGTGATGAATATCAGAAGTTTCTCACCCCTTCCACCTCCCCATCCAGTAAGAAGAGACCTGGGAAAGCATAAGAAGACTTGGTTTAAAAAAAAAAATCCTGCTAATTTCATCCCAAAATGTTGTCAAAGGCTGAGCTTGCAGCCCGCTTTGCCAGGCTCCTATATAGTGCTGAGATATGTGGCAAATAAAAGAGGCCCAAGTTTGCATAAGAGAAAACCTAGAAGTCACAGTCATGTCCCTGATGACATCACTGTGGCCCACACCCAGTTGGGCTTAGGCAGCAATGATACCCCAGTAGAGCTCACTTCTTTTAGCAATGCAGTCTGTTCACACTACTTACTGACTGACCATGTCCTTCCCTCTAGACAGGTCACTGTGATCCAGAAAGTGCACTGGGAAGTACCTTCAAAGGTTTTATGTAAATCATCTCCAATCTCCTAGGCTCTGAATTAAAGACAGCTTTCACAGGTCCACCACATTGCAAAATTATGATGGCACCATTCCCATCATAGTTCTACATTAATGTCACCCCCTGGAGTTGTGCAATGGACAACTGGCATAGCAAAACACTTTCAATCACAGCCCTGCCTCCTGCCTTCTCTTTGCAGGAAATTACACCTCATCCAGCTGAATGCAAGATAACCCTGATAAGAATTTGCTGACTAGAAGAATATCAGCTGGCAGCACTAAATGAAAATTAGGCAGCAGCTTAAAAGAAAAAAGAACTGTCCCCTCAACTTGCCCTAGCATTTGGTAACACCTTGAAACATATATTTAAATTGAGTTACTTGTTCATAAATCTGTTTCTCTGAGGCTACTGATTTTATTCTAGGTTTTGTTTTATTTAGGGGGTTGGACTGGAGACCAACCTGATCATCTGGGAAGATCAGGCTTGAGCAGAGCTACACTGAGCTGGTAATATAAGGGCTCTAAAGGACAAGTGGTTACAGAAGGGAAAATTACCATGAGGGTACAATAGGTTGTGGGACATCATATTTTTGTACAATCTGTGCCAGAAGAAAAAGCAGGTAGACACGGTGAGAAGGTGGTGCCACTGGGACACATATGTGGGCAGACTCAGTGCAAATGCAGCCCTTCAGAAATGCCCCTCATGGTTGGTGCCTTAAACTGACTTATAAGGAGGAAAAAGGTAGTTTTCCACCCTGCTATAAGCACAGACCATTCTAATCTTCCTCGTCTGGTATCACAGGACAGGGACCAAGGACACAGAACAGTTAGAGACTGAGCTGGACCCCCTCTCATCCCCATTGAAGAGGAAACATAGCTGACCCCAAACCTCTAAGAAGGCGGAACTGGAGTGCATCAGTAATTTCACTCCAGCATAGACAGGTCAGAAGAGCCACAAAGGAGAAGAAAGAAAGAAAAGGAGATAGAGGACGAAGGCAAGAAGAAGGAAGAGATAGAGAGGGATCTCCCACCATCCCAGACCTAAGCAACCGACCAGGTAGAGTTTTCTTCTCCTGTTCCTTTGGATGCCCCCGCCCCTACACATTTTTCATATTACCCTTTCCAGAATCTGGAATGAAAATTCCACCCACAAAACAGCTCATTCACCCACCCCTTCCCACCAACCACCACAATGGGACTCTCTCTGCTCATAGATCACCTGCCCATATTAACAAATATCAATCTATTTTCCATAGACAGGGAAATAAGCAAGATATAGATCATGGAGACAAAGAAAGAAGGATGGAATTGCTGAGAGAAAGAAGAGCGAAGTGACTATAGTTCACTTTTGAGGTTTATAAAACAATTTTAAGACTGACATCTGACCTATGATCTCTGAAGGCTCTGGAATCCCTTTTTCAGGTTTATTTTCCCATGTGCTGAAAAAGTAAGAGGGAAAAGGTCCAAACATCAGTTTTAGGGTTTAGTTCTGTTTGACACTTTTGCTCCAAGGAAAATTTCACTTTAATATTAATTGAGTGTTAAGATTTATCAGTAGTGCTAAAAAGTCCCTATTGCTTAGCTTATTCTATAATAACTATAAATGTTGTAGAAATTATGGATAGGTGAGTGGGTGGATGGATGAGTTGGTGCATAGGTGGATAAGGGACGGATGGATGGATGAATGAATAGGAAGATGGATGGGTGGATGGAGAGATGAACAGGTAAATGGATATGGATGAATAAATGGATGGATAGATGGGTGGATAAATGGGTAGATCTCTATATCACAAAGAGAAATTTATTCTTTGCTTTCAGACAGTAGAATTTTTAAACAGTGGTCATTAGGAGTTGGCATATGGCATTGGAAATGGTACCATAACTAATTTAGCTTTCTATGTGACTGAAGTATATTTAGTCAAACCCACCAAACTCATACAAAGACTGCTTTCTCATCAAGTGACATTTTTCAGCCATTCTTGGATTCGCTTTCCACTCCATCCCTCAGATATCTAATTTTCTCCTACAGCAAATATTACACCCACTAGAAGAGAATTCCAGCATCCCTACCACCAGCTCTGACCTCTGTCCTGACCTCCTATTCTGACCTCCTGTCTTCTCTCCTGCTGTCTCCTTTGTGTTCATCTGGATGCCCCAGTATCACTTCAATCCCAACATGCCTATACAAATGCTGACATCTCCCTTCCTCATGTCAATCCTGGTCCCTTATCTAACTCCTCTATTTCTAAAGACATAATATCTCCATTCTCCAAAGTTTTAATAATAAACCTAAAATCAGTTTTTATTTTCTTCCCTCCATACATGATCAGTCACTATGTCATTTTATCTCACTTTTACAAAAACCTTTTGAAAATCCTCCAACCTCTGATTTTTCCTCTTCACAATCAGTGCTATGCACGTACTTATTCATTCACTTATGTATTAATGCTACTCAAAGTATTCATGCCAATTCATGTATTGGTGCTGAGGGATTCAGCACCAAGCATATGCACTAGGGATTCAGAGATCAATAAAACACAATTGATGACCCGAAGTATCCAAAAATCTCAGTTAATACTTTATAAAATAATACATTGACTATGTCTGTATCCTTCTCAAAATTTTTGGCAGGTCCTTTATTGTCTGGGGTCTGTAACCATTGCCAAAAAATGGTTGTATTCTTGGTCTTGGAGGCTGGGTTTTGGTGCAAACTGAATTTAGTGCTTATAGAATAACTACTTTGAGTTGCAACCAGCTATATCAGAACTTGTGCCCATACCCTATATATTCTCTTCTCAGAGTTATGATGCTGAGACTTGGGATGCTAACTTGGGGCTCAAAGAAATAGCAGAATTGGCTAAAATTCAAATATTGGTGATAAATCAGGTAATCATCTGGAGCTAGGGATGCTGATGCTGAAAGAGCATAAAAAAGAATACTAATAATAATAGTAAAAACACTCTCTTAGAATGTAAAAAATCAAGAAGCATAACCCCAAGTTAGCAGTGCTGGCACTTCTAAACCACACTGGGAACGGACCCTAAAAATATCAGAATGGCTCCTGGGAGGACCTCCATGATCTATCCGGCTTAGCATTCCCTCTGATGGGGATCCCAAAGGAAAATTCTCAATAAAAACAATACTAATGAATTTTAAAAAGAAGGAAAAGAAAAGAAAGAAGTTGAGGGAAAAGTTGACATTATAAGAAGGCTCAATCAACTACAGAGGTAAATTGGGTCTTTTCGGATTAAGAAGAATTTCTGTCTCTAAAAAAAGCACACTCTCCCTGTCATTCTGATGCTCAAATCCCAGAAATCTTCACTCTGAGGGCTGTAGGGGGAAGGGAAAACAAAAGGAGACATAAAAGAGAATGTGAACCTGATAGGCTAAAGCTCCCTTCCCCCCACACTTTGGATTTTCAGCTGGGTTAGGGACTTTGGGGCGGGAGATTCTCTGAAGGCTGTGATTTACCCACAGAAAGAAGAAAGTGAGCTGGGTAGAAACTAGCTCCAACACATAGAAAATCTACAGATGGGCAGCACGCACTGAGTGCATGCCCTTCCTGAACAGAGCACAGAGGCCAGGCCCAGATAGGAATCAATGTAGGTGATTTCAGTCATGAAAACCTAGAATATCAAAAGCAGAAAAAAATCTTTACATTCTATCTCAGGAACCAGAAGCTGATAGATGCAGATGAACAAGGACTGGAACCTGATGGACTGCCTGAAGCTCCAGGAACAGTCATTTCACTTTTTCTCACCACTTATTGTCTTCTCAAAGAGATTAACAGATTAATTTACTTCACTGGCTTTAATATTCAAACATAGCCAAAAGGGTTGGGTTTGTTGGCCCTGTATCTCTTTCAGAGACAATCAGATGCTGCTAAACTTTTAACCCCTAGTCTTGGGAGAGAATGAAGACTCTCACTAAGGGTATGGCTTCTGAGTGTCTGAGGAGGAGAAAGGGCAGCAATAGAAGTGAATAGGCACCCAAGGCTATTGGCTTTAGAGGAAGATTTGAATCTCAACTCTGCCACCTGCTTAGCTACTTGATCCCAAAAATCTCTCTAACTCTATGTGAACCTCAGGTTTCTCTTTTGTAAGCTGGGACTCACCTACCTTGCAGAATTTGAAAAGGATCAACTAAGACAGTGTACCTGGGACAAGTATTGCCTCTCTTTCCATTTCTTTCCCTACTAGATTTGATGTTTTTCCTTAAGCCAGTTCTAGGTCAACATTCTAATTCCCCTGCTCTACTTAATTGTGGCCACCTTTTTGCCTGTCAATGTTGACCAGCTCTGCCCAGTGACAGTGAAGGAGATAGATTTGGATGTGCTTTTCCTTCCCAGCTACAATTTTTGGGGAATTTTAAGGGGAGGGGGAATTCTCTGTATCATCTGAGTTAATAATGGAACTAGTGATAGAGGATTCTGCAGCCAACAGACCACCACTTTGGTTATCAGTCCTCACTGCTGGAAGGTCCTTCTTCCCTCAACCTGACACTCTATTCTTGGACATACCTCAACCACTGGCCAGGAAACCTGAGTTCTGTCTATGCTCTGCCATTAACTTGCTAGATTATCATGTGCAGCTAATTTATCCTCTTAGAACTTCATTTTCCAATGCATAGACATGCTTTGGATAATAAACATGCTTGACCCACCACAGAAAGTAGTCATAAAGATCACAACAGATTTAAAAGATAAAAATGTTTTACAAGTGTAAGACCTTATTAATGTTATTTGTATCTGGGTAGCTTCAAGGAAGAAATGGAAACTATTTGAGAGGAGGGTGCCAACTTCAAGAAGAGCCTGCCCTTATGAACTGAAAGAATGGAAAGAAAGGAGGGAAGGAAGAAGGAAGAAAAGAAGGAAGCAGGAAGGTAGGGAGGGAGGAAGGAAGGGAGAGAGGGAGAGAGGGAGAGAGGGAGGGAGGGAGGGAGGGAGGGAGGAAGGGAGGAAGGGAGGAAGGAAGGAAGGAAGGAAGGAAGGAAGGAAGGAAGGAAGGAAGGAAGGAAAGAAGGAAGGAAGGAAAGAAGGAAGGAAGGAAGGAAGGAAAGAAGGACGGACTAGGCAAATTCTACCCCATGTCTGACAAGCTGCTCTGTTTCTATATGTGCTTGGAAGAGTTAGGAGGATCAGAGAAAATTTGTGTATTTACAAGCTAAGCAAAGAGAAAAATGCCACCATAAAGACTGAGGGGGAAGGAGGGATAATATAATAAAGCAATACAGAGTGTCCTATAACCACAGAAACAATAACAACGCTAAAACAGAAATAGCTTATTGAGTTAAAACAAGAGTAAATCTGTCAGAACAGCCCATAGAAACTCTCATCTTATGATAGTAAAAAGCCTCTACCAGGCCTATTGTCTTATACTTTCATTAAACTACAGTTTTATAAGCTAAATTATTGCCAGTTCTTGCTCAATTCCCAGAATGAAATCTAGTTAAACTCTTAATTTGGGAGATACATCATTTGCAATTGACAAGGACTTAATAGACATTTCCCAAAGCCTGACTTGACTTAGGAAAACAGGGAACCGAGGCATAGAAGCACTAAGCCCAACATTTTGGGTTTGGGATGTTATCTATATGTGACTGATTGTGACTGCATGGAGGGGACAGTCCAGGCCACTCTCTTAGACTCCCCAGGCACTTTCTGACAAAGGCAGAGTGGAACAGGGAAGCTGATGTTTCTCTCCTTCAGCTAAGAGGGAGTTTACATCTCAGGGGAAGGTAAAGTTCAAACCAGACAGCTCTACTCCCTCGTTAGCAAACTAGTCCTTGCAAGTCTCCACACCCACCCAGCACTATATGTACCAAGCAGCCTGTAGCTGAGGAATGTGAGCATGCCCTTGCGGGTTCAGCACTGGCTCTGAACCACTTACCTTACCCAATCCCTGGATTAATTTGCCCTCAATTCTCTTTGCTTCTAAAGGGATTGATTGCCTACTTTGTCCGTTTCCAACTTCTACTAACCATGTCATGGTTCTCCACTACCATATCCTGAGGTTGTTCTTCCAGAAAGCCTGCCTACAGCTGCCAGCCTCCCAAGCCAATGCAACCCCACGGCCTCCGTTGGGCTCTGTTTTTTGAAAGACAAGTCCTCTCCCTCCTAGGATCGCCCAGACAAATAAGCAGGGACTAGACATTAACTGCTGCACACAGAACTATTAATGGACAGGGATCCGAGCATTGGAAGGTACACATGCTGCCCTGGGCTCTTAGTGCAATGGAGAATTAGGTATTGGGTAAGTTAACGTAAAGGAGTGCACTTTGGATAAACTTATCTAAGTACCCATTTGGCTATGACTGCCTGGATTTTCTCTGGTATCTGGTGGACAAGCATTTTTGTGGCAGTGTCTCAGAAAAGCATTCTTGTTTTCAGTGCCACCTACATATCCAGTTTTATAAGTGAAATTATTTCCACTAGTTGAAAACTGCCAAACATTATCTAAGGACTTGATAGAGCCACGTTATTTTTTTATACTGCTTAGCACCCCCACACAATAGCCACCAACCTACCTTCCACTTATTCAAACCCCAGCCCCACTCCCACATCCCCCAGCCCCATACCTCACCCACATACACAAACCAAATAAATATTCTTCCCAGGCTCCATCTCCCTGACTGCAGGCCTGATTCAAGCTTTTCCCTCTAAGTGAAATGATCTGTTGCACAAAGCAAACTTCTCCCAGCCTTCACAACCTTGATCAAATCTCACCCCTTCCATGCAGCCTTCCTTGGTTCCACCATGTTTGAAGTAATCTCTCATCCCTAGGATGCCAAGGCACCATGCTTCTAGTCCCATTAAAGCATTTACCCTTGACCACCTAGTATAAATGGGAGAATTACTGAGAAAGAAACTGGTATGAACATTGTTTTCCCTATATCCATCTATATTCATTGTTGGAATAAGGGAGCCAACAATGTTTTGTTTCCAAGATCCAAGTTGATTTTTTACAAACACATACATGTGTGTGTGCGATTCAGGAAGGAAGGGATTTATGTTTCAGGCCCATTAAAAAAGACTGAGGTCAGGTGGTTGCAGGAGAAGCATGGACATGAGTGCTGTAAGGAGAAAAGGAGAAGCCAACAGAGGTGAGGAGAGTTGAAGTTTCTTTTGAGACAGAGGTTAAGGAAAGATGCTAGTGCCCTCACTCAGAGGCAATGCCCTGGATGGGTGGGGATAGGAGACTGCGGGGGCTGTTGGATGGCAGTCTGCAGTCACTGGGAGAGGCATAAGAGGGGCATCTCTGTGACTTCCCACAGAGCATCAGGACTGGGAGACAGAGGAACAGGATCACTCTCTACATGGCCACTGTCTAGAGAAAATGGCAAATGTGAAAATGAAAATGAAAACACCATGGACCAAGTACCTGGTTCCTCCCCAGTTTGGGGAACCAGGTAAGCCCTGGACTCTTCTATGATCTCATAGAGTTAGGTAGGAAACCCTAATAATGACTAAGATTTAATTTCTCAGCAAACAAGTAGATGGAGACTCATAACAGATACACTTTGATCTATTAAAGTAAAGAATGACGACATGGATTGTATTAAAAATTCAACCCTGCTACACTGGTGTTCAATCCCTTATGGGTGTGCCTTCCCCCACTGGATTGGAAACCCTTGGAATCAATACTCTTCTCCTCCCTCTTCTCATGCTTCCCTATCCCACCTCAAGTTTTCCTAGACTACATTATCGAAAACAGTCCCCCTCACCCCAGGTCGCAAAATAAAAACTAAAGGAAATGGTGCCATTTCACCAGTTGCAAGCCACAACCAAAAAAGGCAAGTGGGGAAGTCATCTTTCCATAAATCCCCAATTCTGCTGGAAAAGCAGACAAAGGCAGCTGGGGAGCTAGGCTGCTGCTTTGTTTTTGCAACTCTTTCCATTGCAGTGCCCTTTATATATGCAACCCGGGTGAAATGCATCATAAAAGGTGACATTTTATCACAGCAGTTTGTAAATTTTACAGAAGCAGGCGCCCTGTAAATCACCCAGCTTATTCCCTCGCTGACTTTATTACAGCAAATCCAGTCATGGATAAACTGTATGCCAGTTTACTTGAAATTTATCTTTTTTATTCAAGCTGAACTGAGTCCTTTTAATATTCTCCTCTCTTCTAATGATAAGGCATAATGATAACCTTATTTTCTATTCAGACAGCTTTAAGGACTCTCATTTCTCCAGAAATGCAGTTCCTATTTGGGCCCTCTTTTCTCCCAGAGCCATTTAGAATTTGTTTGTTGTGGCAGAAAATGTGTGTACCTCCCTGCACCAAGTCTTTTAACTCCCTAGAACTTACAGTTATTTTTATTCCTCATTTTCCTAAAGCCTTCTGCTTTCTTGGTCCCAGCCTTTCCCCTTCTACAACAGCTGTGCCCACCCAGCCCATCCCCAGAGTCCCCTCCTCCAGATCAGACATTTAGGGATCAACAGCTACATGGAATTGCTCATCCACCTACCCCCTTGAGCTGCCCAATACATGTGGCTATTGAGCACTCAAAATGCGACTAGTTCAAATTGAGGTGTACCATATGTGCAAAATATGCCCTGGCTCATGAAGATTTTTATATCAATTGCATGTCAACATAATAATTTAGATTAAAAAATAATTTGGTTAAAAAACATACTAAAATTAATTGCACCTGTTTCTTTTTACTTTTTAATGTGGCTACTAGAAAACTTAAAATGGTATTTGTGACTATTGAACTGTGCTACTCTGGGCACATCCTATCGCCTTGCTACATGAAGACCCACTTTCTCCAAGAAGGTTTCTCTGACCTTTCTCATCACAATGTTCTCTTCCTCCTTTGGCTTCCATTTCACTTACAGTGAAATCTCACAATTTAGAAGGTGATGGTTACTTTTGACATCCCAAGACCACAGGTTTCTCTGTATAGACCCATGAGAGCAGGGAGAGTATTTTATAGTGACTTAAATTCCCCTTAGCACTTTTGATAGTTATTGGTGCACAGTGAGTGCTCAGAACAAGGGTGGATGAATGGATATGAAAGAAACAAACAATTCTTGAACTTCACTGGCACAGTGCCAGGACCTACTGATCAGGATCACAGCTCTCTACTAGATAACAATCTTCTTGAAATGAGGACCCCTCTTCTGACGTCTTCATATCCTTATGGCGCCTGAGTGCTGCAAACAAAGATGTGTTTGAGTGTGTATTAAATTGACTGAGGTCCTATTGCACCAGGGCACAAGACAAGGGGTTTTCATTAGGCCAAAGAAGCAAGAGCAGACTCAGAAATGGGCTCTCTGCTGGGTGGCATCCACAGCCACAGATTAGCTCTTTGACTAATATTACAATTGCTATCTCCTTTCTCTAGACCATTGTATAGGCCTCCACCTGAAACTATATTCCTAGAATATAATGCTTTGATCACATCCTTGCCTCATGCAAGAATCTACCACGGATCTCTTTTGCCATGGGACAGTGTCTGAGTCTTTTTTTTTTTTTTAACTTTTATTTATTTTTTTAACTTTTATTTTAACTTCTATTTTATGAAGGTTTGTTACATAGGTAGACACATGTCCGGGTGGGGGTTGTTGTACATATTATTTCATCACTCAGTACCCAATAGATATCTTCTCTGCTCCTCTCCCTTCTCCCACCCTCCCCACTCAAGTAGACACCAGCATCTGTTGTTTTCTTCTTTATATTGCACCAGGAGACTTGTGGCTAAGGATAATAGCCTCCAGCTTTATCCCTATTCTTACAAAAGATATTCGATGGTATATATGTACCATATTTTCTTTATGTAAACTGTTATTGATGGGCATTAGATTGATTCCATGTCTTTCCTATTGTGAACAGTGCTGCAGTGAACATTCGCAGGCATGTGTCTTTATGGTGGAATGCTTTATATTCTTCTGGGTATATACCAGTAATGCGTTGCTGGGTCGAATGGCAGTTCTGCTTTTAGCTCTTTGAGGAATAGCCATACTGCTTTCCATAATGTTTAAACCAATTTATACTCCCACCAATAGTGTATAAGTGTTCCCTTTTTCTCCACAAACTTGCCAGCATCTGTCTTTTTTTGACTTTTTCATATAGCCATTCTGACTGCTGTGAAATGGTATCTCATTGTGGTTTTGATTTGCATTCCTCTAACGATCAGTGATATTGAGCTTTTTTTCATATGATTGTTGGCCACATGTGCATCTTCTTTTGAGAAGTGTCTGTTTCTGTCCTTTGCCCACTTTTTAATGGGGTTTTTTTCCCTTGTAAATTTATTTAAGTTCCTTATAGACGCTGGATATTAGACTTTTGTCAGATACATAGTTTGCAAATATTTTCTCCCATTCTGTAGGTTGTCTGTTTACTCTCTTGATAGTTTCTTTTCTGAGTCCTTTAATATGCCAATCTGCCTCTCCACCCTCATCTCATAGTCCCTAGGACATTCCTTCCAATTAGTCTCCCATCTGTTCTACAAATAGTCCCGGATGTGTGTCCAGGATGATCCTCCTTCCTGTATCAGCCTCTCCTGTCTTCTATGCCCACCTGATCTCTACCTGTGCTAAAGACTTGGTTGAAACCAAGCTGGTGAGCTTCTCCGTGAAGACTCCCAACTCCTCCAGCCCACTCCAATCTTCCCATCCCTGAGCACCTAAAATCCTATTTGTAGTCACTGCCAAGTTCAATGTACTGACATCGTCTTTCTCCAGCCAGATGACAAACCACTCATCTGCAGGAACCATAGCTCATAAACTCTGGCAGAGTACTAGGCATGTTGTAATGCTGAGTGAATTTAGGCCAAATTGAATTAAGCCAGTTGAAACACTACTACTCTGAAAATGGTAATATCTAGTGTCTCCACATGGTTGGTAAGGAAGAAGGTAAGTCCTAAAAGTGGGCACAAACAACTGCAGCACCCTTGAAAGGAAGACCTCTTACACCCGAGGATGAAATAAGCAAGGGCTAAACGAGGAGCCACACCTCACAGGATCTTCACTGGAGGTGATTCTGAGGTCAGGATGAGCTTTTTCTAGGGCCAAGCAAATCCAACTGAGTCTTAGGAAATTAAAACTATGAGGAGCCAAAAAGATTACTTAACTCCTCGTGTTATAGGTGTGAGAACAGTGGCCTAAGATAGGGGAAATGATCTTCCCAGGGCCCAGGGAATAAGCGGTGACCAGGATCAGCTTTGATTGCCAGCCTGGTATGAGAGTGTTTTTCCTTCTATACACAAGGTTCCCAAACCTTGATCAAGGAACAAGCTATATCAATACCACCTAGAAAGCTTTTCTAAAAATAAACACTGTAGGTCCCCATTTGCAGAAATTTTGAATCACTAGATCTGGGTGATGCAGGGAATCTGCATTTGTAGAAAGCTTCGCAAGTGGCTCTCATACATTGCTAGGTAGAGGCAGTGGCTCCCACACTGTTCCTGGTAGGGCCTCCATGAAGTTGATGCCCTTTTAGGGATCCCCTGGTGAGTGAAAGGGAGTATCAGAAGATGAGCACATGAAATAACTTCCTCCCCATGGCCTACTAGCCAGACTATCTCGCTGAGATCACACAGAGACTGCAGGGGCGGTCAGGGGAAGGTAGGACTGGGAGAAGGAGTAGAGGTTGCGGGAGGCCAAGGGAGAGGGGTGGCACCTCTGTCCAACCCCAAGAGGCTCCTATTTCCTGAAATTCACTGCCCACCTTTATATGCCATTTGGTTAAAAGCTAAACAACCCAGCCAGGCATAGTGGCTCACGTCTGTAAACCCTGCACTTTGGGAGGCTGAGGCAGGCAGATCACTTGAGGTCAGGAGTTCAAGACCAGCCTGGCCAACATGGTGAAACCCTGTCTCTACTAAAAATACAAAAATTAGCTGGGCGTGGTGGCATGCACCTGTAATCCCAACTACTGGGGAGGCTGAGGCAGGAAAATCACTTGAACCCAGGAGGCAGAGGTTGCAGTGAGCTGAGATCAGGCCACTGCACTCCAGCCTGGGTGACAGAGCGAGACTCCATCTCAAAACAAAAAAGCTAAACAACCCAATCAAGAAAGTAATGCATAAAATATTGAAAAAAGACTTTAAAAGGCATTAGGATTAAGTTGTCTGGTTAATTCAGAGGAAATTACAAAGTAGGTGAAAAGATCTGTGAACTTTCGAGCACGCTTCCATGTATGAGATGTCTTGCCTTCCAAGGGCTCTCAGCAACTAGAGCCAAACTGACAATATACATACCCCCGACTGCCTGCTCCACAGTGTACCTCTGCCGAAAGCACTGCCTGGTTAGTTAGAGCGTGTGGTCTGCTAGGGCATTAGTTCCAGTTCTTAGTCATAGACCTGAAATATCAGGCTTGACCTTAGTATGATGGGCAGACTTGGAATTTTGGAATGAAGGGAAATGAATGCGAATTCCAGCTCTCCTGCTTGTTTGACAAAGTCATTTATCCTATCTAAAATCAGTTTTTACAGCCACAAAACCGAAAAAGAAAAAAATCCTACCTCTCATGTGAAGATTAAGTAAGGTAAAATGCTCAGAAAACATCCGTTCTTTTCTGGATTCTAATTCTAGGGAAATATTTGCAGAGGTTCACATGCATGCACACATATTTATGTACATCTTGATCATGAAAAGTCATCTAGACCCCTGCTTCTTAAAGAGTAATCTGTGGGCCAGCAGCATAAGCATTACTTGAGAGCTTGTTAGTAATACAAATTCTCAGGTCTCCTTCTCAGACCTACTGAATCAGGGTCCCAGAGAAGCCTTTCTCTAGAAGTCTGATTAAAGCTGGAGGTGTGACATAAGTAAAGACTCTGGGGGCATGTTTTAATCCTAGACTTAGAGAACCAGAATAGTATCCACAGCCCTGGCCTTCTTAGAATCCTGTTTTAATCTAAGGAAACTTTGAGGAGTTGAGTCACTAGGCTAACCGGGTCCCAGACCACTGTGATCCACTCTATTCTCAATTGTAATCTGACCTTAAAATAGGTGAGTTCTGGGCCTCAGGGATGCTAGTTTCTTTGCACATAAATCAGGTCACATTCTCTTATTGGCATAGGATGGATTTCAAATTTTAACATGAGCTCAAATAGGAAGATGTACTTAGCCTACAACTGGAAAGAATGGATGTCTGATTGATGATGAACCACAGTTCTTGAAATATGGGGAAGATTCAGAAAGGCAGAGAGGAGGTGAGGGAGGACACTCCAAGAGCAGCAAAGGCCATGAAGGGAAACTATGCAAAAAGAAAAAGCCAGCAACAAGAAGGCCAGTTACGTCCAAGTGGAGGATTAGAGATGGAGAATTGTAGAAAGAAACAAGTAGTGAGGGGCCTTCAATGCCAAGCTCAGGAGTTTAGAGTTTATCCTGTAAGTCATGAGGGGCCTCAAATGTTTACATGCTTTTGGTTTTCTATTATTTATTTATGGGAAAGACGTTGGCTACATGTATGTTGGAAGACAATCCTCCAGGAGTCTGGCATGTCTGCACATCTCAAACTATCTCTTCGAAGAATAGCAAACAACCTTGGAAACTAGAGATGGTGTATTCCTCCAGGTCAGAGAAAGGATTTGTCTCCTGACCAATGTAGTAAAGCTTAAAGACCCTTCCCCAGAGATATTCCAGAGTAGTAAAGATAAAGACTTCTCCTACCACAACCTGGAGAAGACTGGCATACTTCTTAGAGTAAAGATAATGTCTTTACTAAGAAATGAATGATGGGCAGGTGGCCAGCTCAGAAGTGAAGAAGGGGCAGGTTGCCAACACCCATATATAGGATCAGAACTTCCTAATTTGAGGGTTCCTCTCCTGTAATGCACCCCACTGCATATAAGGTACAACCTGGTCTTTATCATGTCACCTGTGGACATGGGGCTTGGAGAACTGGCGCTAAGAAATTACCTTGGCCACAGCTTTTGCTGTATATATGACTCTTTCTCTCTAACTCAGAGATCTTCTGCAGTGTGTGTATGTGTGTGTGTGCGCGCAACACACTGTGGCTGGCTAACTTGTTAGTTTGCACGGAGAGTAAAATCCCAGACCCTTCACAGTTTCTGATTTAACGATACAGTGGGCTTAAAATAATTAAACAAAAAACACAATGCTGTTGACCCAGAGTAGAAAAAACATATGATGCCACTGTTCAGCAAAACCAAATAAGAAAAGATTTAACACTCTTTTACAGGCAGTGACTAAACTCTCTGGCCTTTGTTCTCATCTGGCAAAAAAAAAAAAAAAAAAAAAAAAAACAGGGCTGAAAAACTTCTTATTACTATAGCACAAATCTAAGCAGTCCAGCTCTGTGCAGAGATATAAGCCCAACAGACTTTGTCAGCATGAGAAAAGTGGCAAGTTTTTTTTAAGTATGAATTAGAAGATTTAGTATGACATGGAACAGTGGGAATAGGCATTAAGATAACTAGAGCTTCAGAGATGCAGTCCATTTAGAAATGCAGTCTTAACTTAAAGAATTCTATGAGAAGATGCTGATAAGTCTCCTTAATTGATATTAAAGTTCATCATTCAATAAAAAAAACCATTCTAAGGCAATTCAGTGTGGAATGTGAACTGCAATGAATACAGACAAGAAATTAAAAAGCAAAGTGTTGAAAGAAGAGAAGCTGAATAGAAACCAGGAATGGCTAACATTTTTTCCAATTCTTAGTAAGGAGAGATGAGGTAATAAAAAATCGTACTATATAATGATTGCAGTTCTGCCTATAAGTTATATTTAAGTTAACTCCTCTGTAAGTTATATATCCACTCCATAGTGTGAGCTTAGTCATCCAAAATGAATCTTTTTATTATCTTTTTCAAATTCTGAGGGAAAAGTATTCTCTACCTAGTGTAAGAAAAAGTTCCTGAGGCACACTGGCAGCCCCAGCCATCTCAGGAGTTAGCACTGAACTAACCACATGAAACTATAGTGTTACAAGAACATGATACTATACTTATTGGCCATCATTCTGGATCTGCCACTTAGCCTGCTCTATCCAAAGCCACAAAGTCACCTCCCTTCTTAGGATAAAAACTACCTGACACATAGTCTTCTCCACAACCCTAACAACCTCTCCCCCTCCATTCTCATCTCAAATCCTCAGAGTACCACCCACTGCATAAGCCTACACATACTGCAGAAAGCAGAGCCAATTCACCATATGCTTTTCATCTTCATCCCAAGTTTTCATAATTTCCCCAGGAAAGCTTTGTATTAGCTCACCAAATGCAATGCCTGCCTCCTCTCACCTTTTATGAAAGGGAGCTATTGAAAAGCATCCATATTTGAATCTTCTCTAGGGAAAATGTCAACATGAGAAAAAGTCTGCTATCCTCCTAGAGATATTCCAATAAGGGCAGATGGTGTCCCCAACTTCACTCAGTTCCCAAGAACAGCACCAGCCATGTGTAATAAGGGTGATTGGAAAGGGACTTGATTGGGAATCAAAAGAATTGCATTCTAAAATGGCTCTATTGCAAACTAACTTTCAACCTTCGGCAAGCCATTTGACCTCTCTGGGCCTGAGTTCCATCTGCACAATAAGGATATTTTGTCAAGACCCCTGCCAACTTTACAAAGCTATGCTTGCATGACTAAGAGGAGTAAGTAATGATTTACATAAAGAAAATGGAAAGGCATCAAAAAGATACCCACTGTCCCCAAATAATAATAGGATTTTAAACTTAACACAAATATAGTACTGTATAATTTTCTTTTCCCTTTCTCATACCCTTTGTCCATTTGATACTCACAACTAAACAAACTAAGGGAACCACCTTTTAGGTGCACTTATTCCAAGTGAAAAGAAAAAAAAAAGAAAAATCACAATGCTTGTCAATGGCAGAACTGACACCAAAATTAAGCATGCAAACTCCCAGCTGAGGACATGTCCTCTAGCTCACAGGGGCTGCTGTCAGTTCCAAGGAAGCGGAACAGTAGAGGCCATATCATTTTGCTACAATGTGTCTCAAATATGAGCCTTTCTTTATGGTTTTCCTTTCTTTTTTTTTGAGATGGAGTCTCACTCTGTCACCCAGGCTGGAGTTCAGTGGCATGATCTCGGCTCACTGCAAGCTCCACCTCCCAGGTTCATGCCATTCTCCTGCCTCAGCCTCCCGAGTAGCTGGGACTACAGGCACCTGCCACCACACCCAGCTAATTTTTTGTATTTTAAGTAAAGACACAGTTTCACCATGTTAGCCAGGATGGTCTCGATCTCCTGACCTCATGATCTACCTGCCTCGGCCTCCCAAAGTGCTGGGATTACCGGCATGAGCCGCCATGCCTGGCCCCTTTATGGTTTTCTCCTCCACCAACATGGCAGCTGCTCACAACTCTTAGTCTATTCACAGAAAAGTAAGACATCCTATTTTTTTCTAATGAAAAGGAAGCAAAAGATTGACTTGGAAGTTTTCTGGATGCTATCTTAAGGACCATGCTTGCAAATCCATTTGTATAACTGGGGGCCTCACAAATATGAAGCATTTCTATCATCTTGAAACCTCTACAAAGAATTTTTCAAAAAGAAAAAATTGCTTACATCTAAAGTACATAAAAATTAGTCAATATAATTCCAAAGACTGATTATATGACTTCAGTTCTACTCATGAAATGCTATACCTGGATTTCCTTTTTCAGAATTCAAATCAGTTTCTAAGCCCCCACATTCTATTTTACATGCTCAGAAATGAAACCAGGATTTCTCTCACGTTTCAAACTCCCTAATTGATTCTTTTAGTCATATGCTACTTTTTAAAAAAAGTATAAAAGAAGTTTATTTTAACTCTGTGACCAAAAAAAAAGTTTGATTTCAACAATACAAAGCTATTTGTACCTAATGTCGGTGGTGGCGGGGGGGTGGGGGTGGGGCAGGAAGGTGCTTTTAGTAATTTACAGGAATAAAACCCATTCAACTATAAGGTAAAGTGAACTTCTTAAACGATCTGTATGCATATTTGGTACAATTTTTGACAAACTAGAATAAGAACTCTAAAATGGTACTACATTTTCAAGTCTCTAATTACAAGACGTAGTTACCTAATTACACATTGTTAGTATCCAATTATATAGATCTACACTAATTTTGTAATTGTGCTTAATTACACTAATTAAGTCAGTAACCCACAAAAAATACAAAGAATTCTTATGAAGAAAATCCTTAGTAAACTGGATTATATTCAATACTTAGCAAGAAATAACGTTTAAAAGCAAAGCTATTTCTCACATTTTGTCACACTAACAACTTCTTAACCTGAAACTACTGCCTAAGTATGACGCTACGTGATCCATTCCCAGTGTAGACTGAGTCATAGGATGAGAGAAACAGTGGCTTAGAGCAATAAAAAGAAACTTTGAGATCTACTTTAACTCTCTCTTTACAATAAGTGAAACTGAGCCCCCAAAGGCTATCTGACTTGTCCAAATTTGCACAATTAGTGAATGGTAGAACTGGAGTAGGAGCTCCGTCTTCTAAATTCCCAATCCATTATCCTTTACCTACATCAAGTCTTCACGCAGAAAGCCAAGGATGCCTCAGAGACTAGGGCCATTAAAGATATTAATCTGAATGTATCAGCTCCAAGATCCTGCTTTCTCTGTATAACTTGGTGTTATCTATCTGGAACTGCATTTAACAGTCCAAATTCCAAACAGTAGTGCCTTAACTAGACAGGGCTTTTATTTTCTTCATGTAACACAATGGCAGAGGAGACAGATGAGACCTCCACAAAGGTTATCTAGGACCTGGACACTTCCAGCTTTCTGTCCTGCCATTCTTAGGATACAAACCTTGTCCTCATTCTTAGAATAGCTGCAAGATCTCCATCCATGATGTCTGCATTCCAGGTGGCAGGAGGAAGTAAAGGGGATGGATGGGATGGTGCTTAATTTAAGAAAGCAGAGTTTTCCTAGAAACCCTCAGCATATTTCCCATGAGCCAGAACTTTGTTACAGAATACTAGTAGCTGCAAGCTCGGCTGGGAAATCAGGTTCTTTAGGTAGACATGTGCCACTGAGCACACACTGAAGTTCTGAAGAAAAGAAAGAAAGAAAGAAAGAAAGAAAGAAAGAAAGAAAGAAAGAAAGAAAGAAAGAAAGAAAGAAAGAAAGAAAGAAAGAAAGGAAGGAAGGAAGGAAGGAAGGAAGGAAGGAAGGAAGGAAGGAAGGA